>NC_000067.6:153069970-153299970 GCF_000001635.26 Mus musculus | reverse complement strand
TGAACTCAGAAATCTGCCTGCCTCTGCCTCCCGAGTGCTGGGATTAAAGGGGAAAAACAACAGATAGTCATTTTGTGGAAGATTTTGAGTACGTACCAGAAATGAAATGTGTTAGGTTTTTGAGTAGTTCTAGAAACGACATTTTCAAGATTTTGAGTACATACCAAAATATGAAATGTGGTAGGTTTTTGAGTAGGGCTGAAAGTACAGTTGTAAGCTTTTGAGTATGTACTAGAAATGACATCTGTGTGTTACAAAAGGAAATGGAATGAGGTCATTATGGTATGAAAAGAGATGTGTTTACCCAAAAGATTGACAGTGACTGGCTACAGGATAGTCATACTCAGTCGAGTGCTATAAAAGCAGAAGTGAGTTCACGTGGGCTGGGACTTGGAGTTAGAGAGACAAGAGGAGACACACTCCGGACAGCCACCACAAAACTCCACACAAGGAGGCTCATTTCGACTGGACCAGAGCCCAGAGGATAAGTCAAGAAAGCATTTGTCAGTGCCTCTGGCATTTACAAGATGTTTCTAGATAGTGTCCTTATAGTGCAGCTTCCTGGCCTGTTTCTGTGGTTTACAATGATCATTGGGGAAGAATACTTATGGATTTTGTTCGTCTTTTCATTTGAAGATTTTGCGTCCTTTCATTTGAAGATTTATCTTTCAATGACCGCCTGGTTCAATGTCTGTTACAACTGTGTGTTAACAATTGTCTAAAACTCTAAGATCTGACAACCTAACCCAGACATATGTGAAGGCAAAAACATACCTATGTGCATAAAATAAAAACAATAAAATATATTGGGGCCTGGTGAGATGGCTCAGAGATTAAGAGCACTGACTGCTCTTCCAGACATCATGAGTTCAAATCCCAGCAACCACATGGTGGCTCACAACCATCTATAATGAGAAACAACAACAACAACAACAACAAAAGATGTTCCTATATAGTGTCCTTATGGCACAAAAACAACAACAACAAAGATGATCTTATATAGTGTCCTTATGGCACAGGAACAACAACAACAACAATAACCACAATAAAAACAACAAAGATGTCCCTATATAGTGTCCTTAGGGCACAAGTTCCTGGCATTTTACATTACTGGGGAAGAATACTTATTTATTTTTCTTCTTTTCTTTTTAAAATTTATCTTTCAATGACTGTACCTTTTCAGTTTTGTCTGAGATATTCCCGAAGGGCTCATTTCCTTGGCCTTCCTACAAAAAATGTCAAGATGCACTCTTCAGAAATTACTCTTTTCTGTGTGAGTTTCCACATTGATAAATAAATGATAGGAGGCTAGAGATGGCTTGGTGGTTAAGAGTACTGATTGCTCTTCCAGAGGACCCTGGTTCAATTCCCAGCCGCCAAATGGCAGCTCACAACAGTCTGTAACTCTAAGATGTGACAACCTCACACAGACATACATGCAGGCAAAACATACTAATGTGCATAAAATAAAATAAATATATTATTTTGGTGCCTGGAGAGATGGCTCAGCAGTTAAGAGCATTGATTGCTCTTCCAGAGGTCCTGAGTTCAATTCCCAACAACCACATGGTGGCTCACAACCATCTGTAACAGGATCCGATAACATCTTCTAGTGTGTCTGAAGACAGCAACAGCGACAGTATACTCACATATATTAAATAAATAAATCTTTAAAAAATCAAAAATAAATGATAGTAAATGCAGTCTCTGTTGTCTTCTACTCTGGTGGTAAATACAGGCTGCTGAGAAGGGAAGGGGACTGAGTGGGTGGCTGTTCTCACAGAGAACGGCATGAGCTGCTCTCACGGATACACTGACACTTGTTCTGGGCAGTCAGAGCACTTGGAAATAGCAATAGCTACTCTATTGGGGGAATTGAGCTTTGGGAAATTCATTTCTTACTGTGCCACCCTGGCAGAGGCGAGGAAGGAAAGCTGGGTCTTTGTTCTGGTGGATCAGTTGACCACCCTTTTGTACACAGTGCTCATTGTATCCATTGGGTACAGCAGTTCTCACTGTGAATAAGACCCTTCAGCAATGCAGCAGGCATGCAGGAAGACACACTATATGCAGACAGTGTTCATGTCTGTACATGTGCACTGAAATTCAGACTGGGAGCTCTGTTTCAGTCTTTAGTTGGTTTCATCTTGGCATTTTGTGCATTATTTGCAAAACAGAAAGTTGGATGTCACATGACTATAAAAACTCTGATATGGGCTGAAGAGAAGGCTCGGCAGTTAAGAGCACTGACTGCTCTTCTGAGGGTCCTGAGTTCAAATTCCAAATTCCAGTAGCCACAGTGTGGCTCACAACCATCCATAATAAGATCTGACACTCTCTTCCGGTGCGTCTGAAGTCAGCTACAGTGTGCTCAGATATAATAATAAGTAAATCTTTAGGCCAGAGCAAGCGGGGCAGACTGTAGAGTGGGGCAGACTGGAGCGAGCAGGGGCCCTGAATTCAAATTCCCAGCAACCACATGATGGCTCACAACCATCAGTACAGCTACAGTGTACTCATATATACATATAATAAATAAAGAAGTAAATACATACATAAATCAATAAATCTTTAAAAAGTACTATAATAGCTTCATTTCACATCAACACTTGCTGTCACTATATGCTATAGATGTAGACTACGGATCCTAAATAGGCATTTCTCATCTTATTAATGGATGTGGGACATGCATGCATGTGTGTGTGTGTGTGCACTGGCATGTGTGTCCGTGAGTGTGAGTGCCCTGAAGACTAAGGCTGATGTCAGGGCTCCTCGTCCATTGCTGTCTATGCTATTCTTTGAGATACGGGTTCTCCCCTGAACCTAAGCTCACCAGGATGGAAGTCTAGATAGCCAACGTGTCCCCAGGATCCCCTGTCTCCTCCTTCCGAGAGCTGGAACTGTAGGTGTGCCACCTTACCCACCTGGCATTTCCCTTGGGCTCTGGGGATCTAAATGCTGGCACTCAAGATTACACAGCAGATTCTTTAACTGCTGATCTATTTCTCCAGTCCCTAGGATTTGGAATATCTGGTTACTTTAAGGCAATATTTTATTCATACTTACTCAGAGAACTCGAAGAATAAGTATTAGATTTTGTTTCTTCATTTGCTTGTAAACATTTCAAAGGATTTATTTTGTGTGTGTGTGTGTGTGTGTGTGTGTGTGTGTGTGTGTGTGTGTGTGCGCGTGCCTGCCTGAGTATATATGTATACCATGCATGTAGACATCAGAAAAGGACTTAAGATCCCCTGGAAGTAGAGTTATGTGTGGTTGTGGGCTGCCATGTGCCAGTGGAGCTGAGAAGCAAACTTGGCTCTACTGCAAGAGCTATAAGTGCCCTTGACCACTGAGCCATCCTTCCAGCTCCAGGAGATTTTGTTTTAGATTAAATCACTGTAGGGCTCTTGACATCACATTTCTTACCAATTTTGGGTAGCAGGTAAAGAATTGGTGAATGTCTGTATCTCACTCCAATATTTGTTGTTGGCAAAGAGCAGTGTTTTAGTGCACCTACCTTTTTAAATGTTCTTGGTCATTAAAAAAGCAAACAAGCTACCAAGTTTTCACTGAGTTTCAGAAGAGTCGACTCAGCTTGTTTCACAGGTTGAGCTCAATGACTTTTCTCCAGTCCTTAGCATCATAAGACGAGCTTGTTCAGCAAGAAGGCAGGTTCATGCATATGTTTCATTTCAGAGACAGGTAATTCATAGACTTTAGCCACCAAAGCGTTTTAAAAACCCAAGCCTCTTCAGAAATACCCGAATCAGCACATTTCAAATAATAACTTCTTAAGCATGAAGAACAGCAGGAGGTCTTTTGTCTGAGGAGAGCCACCCAGGAAGGTGAGCACATTGAAGGAGGCTTTGTGAGGCTCACCGTGTAAGTGGGATTGTGATGCTCACCGTGTAAGTGGGATTGTGAGATTCTGCTCAAAAGATGGGAATGTCTGGCCTTTACTATTGCTCCGCAGAGCACAAGTAAGTCTGCAGTTGTTTTCAGTCCGGGCTGTGCCACTCCACGACTTTCCTTGCATTGCTGTAGACAGTACATTGCAGTATCTTGTAAGTCTCCTATATATTGTTTCTGCAGCAGCACATTACAAAAACAAGCAAGGTAGAAACAGGCAGGAGTGTTTCATCAAGGCGACTGGATCACTATAAAGAGTTTAGTCAATTTTCGACATCAAATGAATTCATCAAAGCACACTGCTCTTGCTTGGGCTCTCCCCTGGGTGGTTGATGTGAGATAATGCTATTAATTTTATTTCCATAATAGGTTTGCTTAGTTGCCATGCTTGATGCAGGTGCCCCCTCCCATGCCCCCACTCTACCACAATATAGAAATCTACTTTGAATGACGAGTACTTAAAACTTCATTGTCAGGTTTCAAGTATGAAGACATGGCCTGAAAATTGAAATTAGTGTTAAGGTATCATAAAACTAAGTGGACAAACTTTGCTCTTATAGACTTGAGCCTTTAACCGTGGCAGGTGTGGTTTTTAGGCGAGCAGGTGTGTCTTGGTTTTCCCTGGCCTTTGAGTGTGGCACACTGGGCAGTTAATAGTCTCTGTGCTTATAAAACTTTACACATCTGGACATATCTCAAACTTAATCCTGATGAAGACAAAGCAGAAAATAGCCTCCCCAATTAAATGCACAAGTTCAAATACACCACAGAGGTGAAACGGGTTTTTTCAAGGTCTGCAAAAAACAGATTAACTTGTCCGTGCAAGTTAGTGCATTGATGCTAAGTTTTTATATGTAATACATTAAGTATAGGTATTAGAGTTCTCCAGGGCAACAGGAGCGAGGGAGGAAAGAAGAGAGGGAGGGAGGAGCAGTTTTTAAAAATAGAATTGGTGGCTTGCAAGCCTGTAATTGTAGGGCAGGCTGGGCCGATAGAAAATTACCTGAAGAGTTGATTTTGTAGTTTCCATTCTAAAGACTAGAAAGCTGATCAGAATTTCTGGGTTGCATCTGGAGGCGTTAATCAGTTTTCCATGATCATAACAAGTACCTGAGGTAAAGGACTTATAAAGAGAGACGTTTACTTTTGCTCAGTCGCCTCTACTGCTTTAGGCCTGAAGCAGAGCATCATGGGAAGAGTGCATGCTGACCTTTCGTTAGGGAAGTAAAAGAAAGGAAAAGACCAGGATCCCACAGTCTCCTTCAACCATGGCCTCTTCCCTCGTGACACCAGGATGGCCTCTACAGAAATACCCATCAACTTTCTATAGCACAAAGCTGGGGGCGGGGGGGAGGGGGCGGCTAAACATTCCACACAGGTGCCTCAAGGAATATTCAAAGTCCAGGCTGCATCAGGTAGCCAGAATTACCAGAAGGTAAAATGCCTTCTGGAGCTTTGCTTGGTCTGAGTTCCAAGACCTTGCCTGATTATGCGAGACCCACCTGTACCTGTTACGGAGGTGGATCTGCCTTATTCAGTCCACGGATGTCAGTAACTGTATCAGAAAATACATCACATTGTCATGGAGACTGGACTCTTCTAAAGCGTTGGACATCCTAACCCAGCCAGGATGTTGTGGGAAAGCCACTCATCCCACAGATATTGATAGGTTTCAGTCACAGGTTTGAGGCTTTGAAATATCCTAAAATTAACTTTGGTTCAATGTCTGTGGGAGCCCAGCGCTCCAAGGATGGTCTTGAAAGGCTGAGGATTTGGAGCTGGGCGATTCGCCTTCAAATGTCATCTCTGCAGCTTGGCGGCATCAGGTTTTGAGTCTTTGTTTCCACATTCATGAGCTGTTATCAGGCTACTCTGGTAATTAAATGAGAGAATGTTTTTACAACTCTGGAATACAGTGGCAGTCACCATAGTGATTGTAATCTCATTTTTATATCATGTTTCAGTTTTTAACTTCCTTTCTGTCCTTTATGTTGTGAGAGCTATTGAAGACTCTTGGTATTGTTTATGGGGGAAATGGAATAAAAACCTAGTATTTAATTTAACATTTTGTTTAGAGAATACTTGGAAAATTAAAGAATGCATGTCATATGTGACTTTATATGTTCTATAGAACATTATCACCTGGAGGGCCCATGAAGGGTGGTGTAGACTGTCAGCCACACAGCTTAGGACATGAAGGGTGGTGTAGACTGTCAGCCACACAGCTTAGGACAGAAAGGCTGGATTACTGTGCTTTAGTCATTGATGTGTGCGTCTCTGAAGTCAGGGGTCATGCTTACATACATTTAAGAGCGTACGCTTTGTTTCTTGTTTTGATGTTTGTGTTTGCATTTTGAATGTTTAGTGGTGACTGGCTCTGATATTTTGCCTAGAAATCGAAAAAAAAAATCTTTGATTTGAAAGATTTTAAAATTCTGTTGGGTTTATTTTTTATATGGATGGTGTATTTTATTTCTGATTTTTGATGAAATATATCATCTTGGCGGAGGTGTTGGTGGAGAGCTGTGCCAGCAGTTAAGAGCACTGGTATTTCCTCCAGAGGAACCTGGTTCCATTCCTGGGACCCACGGCCCTCTCTTTGTCCTTGACAGACACTGCAGACAGGAGGCACACGCAGGCAAAACACTCATACACTCCAAAAAACAATTGTCTTTTGAGATAGGGTCTCCTCAGATTGCCTGTAGCTGCGGCTGGTTTCGAATGCTGATCCTCTGGCCTCCATCTTCTAGGTAGACCATAGGCTTGTGCCACCGTGTCTGGTTACTGGAACACATTGAAGCATTGATTGTAATGAAGAATTTGCCTCCTGAAGTTGGCCCCACTGCTGTAGGAAGCATGCCATGCACTCGCTGCTGTGGTTTTCTGAGAAGCTGCTGCTTGCATGTTAGTATCAGGCTTAAGTCTCGGTGCATCATTATAAGGAGGGCCTTGGAAAGTCACATGGGCATTGCTGTGATTGACTGCTTTATGGCTGTTGCCATAGTGAGAGATAAAAGTCCCTGCAAGTGGGGTCATTGCATCTCTGTCTTCCCTACATGGCGGGAGATGGGATGAGAGTTTATTTAGGAACTTGCTGATACAGAATACTTGATAATAAGTACCACGTGGAAAATGGAATCTCCTTTTAGAAAGAGCTTTGCCCAAGGTGATGCTACATTGACGTGTGTGTGTGTGTGTGTGTGTGTGTGTGTGTGTGTGTGTGTGTGTGTTTTCTGTAAGGACAAAAGTGACTCTTAATATCATTGTCCCAGTCTCAGCTT
The DNA here is from genome assembly GCF_000001635.26 of Mus musculus. Lineage (NCBI taxonomy): Eukaryota > Metazoa > Chordata > Mammalia > Rodentia > Muridae > Mus > Mus musculus. Next base: position 153,292,780 of record NC_000067.6, on the reverse strand, counting down.
TTTAAGAGCAAGCTAATTATTTTCAGGTCAGTGGAAGCAGTGCCTGGGATATTACAGTCAGAGGGGAACGGTGCTCATATATGATGTACAGGCAAAGTAAAGTAGATACATACATTGAGGTGGACATGGAGAAAATGGACCAGAAAGGTGGAGAAGGCAGAACTCAGCAGCTTGTTTGCGAGGGTTGATGGCTTAAGATACTCACTCCTAAGAAGATCTAACTGTCCCTTGTCCTCACAGCCACTCTGAAGTAGAAACTATTAAGTTAGGCATGTCTACAGGTCAGCAGCCCACATTCTTGACAGTGAATGTGTTTCAGAGTCATGATTTCAGAGTTTTCTCCTCCCTCCTCCTGCACAGTGCTGGGACAAGGCGCACCATAATCGAGCGCATGACTAATTCTGCCGTGAGGTGCAGAAAATCCCATACTTTTGTGGGATGACTATAAATAGCCTCGTGTCAACTCAGGTCAGGGTTTGCTGCAGATGAGTTCTCTCCTGCCCAAGGCCTTCGCTGCTAACTTAAAACCATTAGACAAAAAAAAAAACAAAAAAAAACAAAAACAAACTTACCTGACATACAGGGCTTTTAATTTCAGACTTGGGGATAAGGGTTACAGACTAGCATTTCTATTTTTACAGTTAAGGTAGATGCATAGAATGGTAATTTCTCCAGTTTTCTGAGTCTTAAAAACTCTTTTTAGTTTTGTTTTTACTGATGCGCTTGTGATAGGTCTAAGCCCTGGAATGCTGGTGCCTGGGGTCCACTGGTGTCACTGTGGACCTGGAAGTACAGGCAGCCGTGAGTCCCCTAACCTTGGTTGTGGAAACTCAGCTCCTAGGCAATGGCAGGATGTGCTCTTAACCACTAAGCTAGTCCTCAGTCCTTCGCTTCCCCAGTTTTACTTGAGCCTGTAGAAGTAAACTGTGTGTCACCTCTTGCTCTTCTGTGAGGTGGGATCTGGCGTTTCTAGAATAAGAAGGGATACCTACAAATGGCAATAGAAATTTCCCTTACCTTCTGTGGTTAGCTCAAGGTCTGATTTATTAACCCCTCCCCCCCCCCAGGTGCTTTGAATTAAATGTATGACCTTGTGTATCCCCAGCTTTCACCTTCCAGTTTCCCACCTAAACCCATTCATTATTAGTGTAGTGTGAACTGTCAGCAGTATGAACGAAATCCGATCTGTGCTTACTGTTTTTACAACACTTCCTGTTATTATCGCGATACCACACACTTCCAAATGTTCTCTGACACTTACATACAGTTTCAGCCCACAAGAGCATTTTATTAGTATTATTTTTAATACTAATATACTAATTTATACTTTTAGTGCTTTTAATACTAATTAGTCTAATTAGTACTAATTATAAATATTAGTGTTATTTTTCCCCTGCTAGTGATTTCTTAATTTTGTCTTTGTTACAAAAAGCAAAAGTAGTTTGAGATCAAGCCAGAACCAGATTTACTGGTTTATAATAAATAAACAACACTGTACATTTTATCCCTGTTCTTCAGGGTTCCGAGCATAGCCGTTACCGTTTTCCTTGGGCATTAACTGGAATATATTTAACTATGACTACAGTTTGTTTGAGGAAGCGGATTGAGAAAACGCAGGAAAGGCTCATGGTGCCTGGCTAGAGATGCTGAGAGTCTTACAGCCCAGCTGCCTGGGTTCAAGTCACATTTCTCTGTTCTCTATGTACCGGAGGGTGATGCACTGTGCTTACAAATGTCGACATCCCTCACCAATTGGCAGTTTAACTTTGAACATGTAAATGATCATTGTAAGCCCACTTTTGAAAGACTGAGTATAGGGGAGAGTATAGGTTTAAGCAGGTGGTGCAAGCCTACCTTTAATCCCAGTACTCAGAGCTCTGTGAAGAGCCTGGTCTACAGAGCAAGTTCCAAGATAGCCAAGAGAAACTCTGCCCCCAAAAAACAAAAACAAAACCAAATCAACCCAAAATTCAGCTGGTTGTAGGGACTCATGTCTTTAATCAGAGTAGAGGCAGGCAGCGCTGTTTGAGTTCAAGGCTAACCTAAGGTGAATTCGGGGTAGCCAGGGTTATATAGAGAGAACCTACATCAACCCCTTCCTCCTAAATTTAAATCAAAGCTGAACATTGTCTGGTCCATACACTTTATTTTATTGGTCTACATATTTTAAAATTTAATAACATTTTCATATTACAAACTATACTGTTTCAAGGTTTCATGTTGTGTCAGTTTCTGAAGAACTCTGGTCATGATTGGTTTTTTTGTTTGTTTGTTTTGTTTTTGTGTTTTGGGTTTTGTTTGTTTGTTTGTTTGTTTGTTTGTTTTGAGACAGCATTTCTCTGTGTAAGCAGACCTGGCTGTCCTGGAACTCACTGTAGACCAGGCTGGTCTTGAACTCACAGAGAGATCCACTTGCCCCCACCCCCAAGTGCTAGGATTACAGGCATGTGCCACCACCATCAGCTAGGACGCTGTTTGTTTTTTGTAAACTGTCCATATAAGCATTTTAACTTGTATTTTTTGCACAGAAAAGCCTAGTGGAAAACACTAAGTTCTGGGTACTGGGGATGGAACTCGATTGGTAGAGTGCTTGTTTCCTGGGCACCAAGCCCTCGGATTCAATCCCTAGAATCACATAAACTGGTGTCCCAAGTCACTTTTCTATATGTGATAAAACGCTATGACCAAGGCAACTTACAAAAGAAAGCTGGATAATTGTGCTTATGGTTTCAGAAGGCGGGGAAAGTGCGTGGATGTGGAGTAAAGGAATGGCAGCCAGAACAGGCGAGAGCTCAGGTCTCCACTGTAAGCAGGAGGCAGAGAGCACACTGGGAAAGTCTTCTGAAACCCTGGCTTGGCCCCTAGTGACATACTCCCTCCTGTAAAGCTATGCCTCCCAGTCCTTCCCAAACAGTTCTACCAACTGAGAACCAAGTATTCAAACAAATGAGCCTGTGGGGCCTGTTCCCATTCAAACCACCACAACTGGCTATGGTGGTGTATGCTCGTAAACTTTGTATTTGATGATGGAGGCAGAAGGGTCAGAAGTTCAAGGCTGTCTTTCTTTCGGAGTTTGAGGTCAGCCTAGGATAGATAGGATTCTTATAACAACAACAACAACAACCCCAAGTCCAAGAATTTTATTATTTGTCGTGCTAATGCATGTTGGAAGCAAGAACAAGGTAAGGAAATATAAATTTACCTTAATGTCCTACTATTTTGTGTGATGAGAGATTCAGCAAAAGTGAATTTTATTTACTTAGTATTTTATTTTACTTAGTGTTACCATTTGGAGGCTAACTTTCTTTGTTGTTTCAAGGAGATTTGGGATGGGGGTGGAAGGGGAAAGAGAGAGAGAGAGAGAATATGAGAATATGAGAATGTGCATGTGTAGTTAATGGGTGCCCACTGCTGAAGATGAAGAGTGCTTCCTTTTAAAGGTGAGTGTTTGTAGTCCAACTGGATTGCTGTGAAAGCCAGGGAAATGCAGATAGTCACCCAGTTCAGAACCCAGGCAGCTAATCCACTAAGTCTCGGTTGCCGATCAGTAGCAGACATTGTGAGTTTGAGAGGAGAGCCCTTGCCAGTACCGTGGTCCAGAGAAGGTCTCTTTGCCAATCTTGGTCTAATTCCTGCAGATCCTGACTTTGTTTTCCGAAGACATTTCTAGGTGCCATCATAGTGGTCATAGAAGTTGAAGTAAAATGAGGTAGGAAAGTTGTTGAGTTAGACCTCGTGGACCAAGGTCCTGATCCCAGGAGAGAATGGCCCATTTGAGTAAGCCGGAGCAGTTTGGGATACCCATGCCCCGCACATGGAAGAAGCTTCGTTAAGTTCATAAGTCATCAAGAGTGATTCAGTGAGTGGGCAGGTGAATGAATATTCTGGATTATAGCGTTAAGGACGACACTTGGCCAGTGTTTATACCCTTGTTACAGAGTGTGTCTACCCTTCCCTGAGTCCTTTGGAGAACTGAAGTATTCTGAGTAAGGGGAGGAAATGATCGGGCTTTTGTTTCTAGTTGAAGGTAGAGTAGTAATCAGGGAGCACTTACTCACCGGAAGCGGTGAGGGGAAAGGAGCCTTGTTTTTAAAGATTTATTTTATGTATATGGCTACACTGTAGCTGTCTTCAGACACATCAGAAGAGGTCATCAGATCCCGTTACAAACGGTTGTGAGCCACCATGTGGTTGCTGGGAATTGAACTCAGGACCTCTGGAAGAGCGTGCTCTTGAGTCCGTCCACTGAGCCATCTCTCCAGCCCAGAGCTATTTTTTCAACCAGTAATTTGACGTTGTTCATAATGTAACGTTTTATAAACTATAAAGGTTGAAGGATTTTTTTTTCCTGCTTGAATTCTGTGGGGTTTTTCTCAAAGTCTTCAGTGGGAGTTTTCAGTACCTCTGTCATGGCATCTGTGGCAGATCCATTAGTATGTAAAGAATTGTAGGACAGGTGGAAGAGTTACTGAGCAGTGGGCGGGGTGAGCTGAAAGAGAAGAATCCTACAGAAGCGGGCCTGCTGGAAGGTAAAGTGTGGGATCCGTGGATGTATTGCCTGAGATGGTGTGTGAGTGTGTGGGAGGTGCTTGTTCTCACTTCCTGTTTCAGCACAGCCTGCCACCTGCTGTGGCGCTATACAAAGTAACAACACCATTAAAGACTGTCTAGTTAAGGTATCAGGTTTTGTACTGTCAGGAAGCAGGGTGCCTTTGGTTTTGGTTTTTGGTTTTGTTTTCTTTGGATTTGTCACAAAAGGCTGCTCCCAAGCCTTTTTGAAAATTGGTGTGTGTGTGTGTGTGTGTGTGTGTGTGTGTGTGTGTGTGTGTGTGTGTGAGAATGTGGGCGTATGTGTGGAGGTCAGAGGGCATCCTCTGGGTGTTGGTCACCACCTTCCACTTTGAGACATAGTCTGGTTTGAAGCAGCATATACCAGGAGAGCTGGCCCACGTGCTCCTGGGCATTCTCCTGTCTCTCCCTCCCATCTTCTTGCAGGAGTGCTGAGATTACAGACCGGAGCTCTCATGCCTACTTATGTCGGTTCTGGGGAGCTAGATTCCAGCCCTCTCTTTACCCCTTAGGTCCCATGCTCAGAATGTTGAACAATGACATTCCTACTCTTACACAAGTCTGATGAGTGTTGCACCAACATTGACTTGTGGACTGCTTCTTTCAAAAGGTGACACTCATAAGAGGGTCACCTTTCCCGTGTGAACATTCATTGCACATTTGTACTTTTCACTGTTGAACTTGGTGCCTAAGATATCCCCTCCCCAGTATATTTTGAAATCGTTAACTAGGCTCCCAAGGACAGGAGGGAAGTGCTCCCCCAGAAGGGAATGCGATTGGTAAGTAAGCTTTGTCAAATGTGACTCTTAGTGTGGACAATGAATTCATGTATTCAGTACATCATCCCTAACTGGAAACACACATGAAACGTGGGTACACATTGATCAGTTGCTGTCAGTGTTGTGACCAAAGGAACGATTGGTTCTGAATTCTTCAACTCGTTGTTGGGCTGTAGGAAATAAATAAATGAGTGGGAAACGTATTAGTCTGAGCTGAGATAGTTGGTTGTCAGTGATTGTGGGGAATGTCTTTTCTTTAATTTTGTGAGGCTGGGTCTCACTGGAGCCGAGGCTGGCCTTGCATTCCTGGCAATTCTGTGACTTCAGCTTCCAAGATTCATATAGACATTGGCTCTTAAGTCAAACTTTAAGAAAAACAAAAAAACAAATAGGATTCCTTTTTACTTCTGTGTAGTCTGTCAGAGCAGATGCTCGCAGAGGCCAGAGGAGTCCGCTGACCCTCCTGGAGCTGGAGTTATGGGAGGTTCTTAGCTGCTCAGTGTAGATGCTGGGACTGAACTGGTGTTCTCTGTAAGAGCAGTATGGTCCCTTAACCACTGAGCCATCTCTCCAGCCCCCAGCTTATGCTCTTTAAAAATACAGAAAAATATTTTGAAAATAGACAAGGTTATCTTGTAATAAGAACAAATCATTATGTAGAAGTAGTCTAACTTTCTGAACTCCTTGTGTATGAGTGTGGCATGTACACACATATGTACAAGTATGCATGCCTGTACATACGTGTATATGTGGGGGTTAGAGAGGGATGTCAGATACCGTACTCTGTTACACTTTTCCTTTATACCTTTGAGACAGGCTCTCTCACTGAACCTGGAGCTATGGTAGCCAGAAAGCCTGTGTCTGTGTCCTCCCACCCCCACCCTGGACAGTACATATGTTACAGGCACCAGTGTGGCCACGCCTGGACTTTAAATGTGTGTTCAGCTCTAAGCTCAGGTCCTCATTTGTGGAGCAAGAGCTCTTACCCGGTGAGCCATCTGAACTCGTGTAGCTCTACTGTTGATTGGTAATGTCTGCGACAGTGTGACCACGTGAGCTTCCGAGTCTAGATGAAATCTTGTTGCGGCTTGTTCATAGACTGACATGAGGTATGAGGTATTTAATCCCAGAGGTCCTTGCAGAGACTGGAAAGAGTGCTTTGAGAGTCCACTTTCTTAGAAGCCCGGAGTTACCGGTGAGGTGTCCCTCCTTGCAGGGACTGTCAATGTGGCATTCCTTTTGCAAAGACACTAGAGGGATGGGTGTCTCCAGAGGGAAGCCTTGCTTGGAGCTGGGCGATGTGGACTGTTTCCATAGGACTTGTAAGCTGACTGCCATGAAAGAGCACCTTTGGGTAAATGAATGACCTCTGAGTGGTGCAGACTGGAAGGCATCCATTGTAACACCATCGCCTAGGGCTTCCTTGTAATAGAATCAAAATAGAAGTTTTCCTTTTTAAATTCACTTTAATCCTTGATCTTCCTTTATATCTCATTTATACAAGGACACATTTCCATTCAAGTCTGTAAGAATCAAATATATTTGAGATCTTAAGACTGGCTACGTAGTTTCATCCAGAAGATGCCATTGTATGAAGACACAGAGGCCATGCAGTTGCTTCATTTGCGTCAGCTCTCAGGGTTTTCCACGCACTGTCCAACTGTGACTGGACTTTGTGGACCTTTCTTCTGCAAACATTACTAAATGTAAATCATTTTCCAAAATCATTTTAATCTGTGCCATATACAAACTATAGTACTGAGGGTAGACTCAATACTGCATGTACTGAGAAATATTTGTCTCATCTTTATCTTCAGTTACTTACTGCCACAGAGTTTTAAATCCTAGGGAATTTTCTGGTAGGAGCACATTTATTTCCTAAGTGAGAGGACTCGCTATGGGATCCTTCATAGCTTTAGTGGGGCCTGGGCATCGGAGAGACTCAACCATGTAACTGAGGTGGGCTTTGACTAGCTTGATCTTTGAGAAGAACAGCAGGGGGTGGGGACCATTCAGTCAAGTGTACTTAATGAAACCCTGATAAAAACCAGCTGTCAAGGCCAGATGACAGTTCCTGTTGCTAGGAGACGTTGATATCATGGGAGGAAGATACCTCTGGTTCCCTGGAAAGATGGCACAGAGTCCCACAACTTCAACTCTGTTACGCTTCGTCCTTCGTTTCTTCATTTGGCTGTTGTGATCTGTGCGTGTCCTTTGTGACAACACCATATTCAAAAATCGGAGCCATCTACTTATTCTATTGAGTTTTTGAACCTTTGGGGAATGTGAGAACCCCCAAATTTATAGCCAGTCAGAAGTGTAGGTGGCCTGGGGTCTCCTGAAGAAAAGTCAGCAAGACTAGGACAAAGTCTGTGGAGTCTTGTGCTCACCTCAGGATGCCCAGCTGGGGTGAATACGGGGTGCTATGTTTATCAGAACACAGTGAAGACTCACGGTTAGCTCAAGAGATACCCTGTAATCAATCATAGGTATAAATTGGTATCTTATTGTTTTATAAATGTATCCCACAGGTTAAAAAGCCTGAGCATCTTTTGTTTGATGACTGTAAATATTTCTAGTTCTTTTTAGACTCTTTGGAGGGTTTGAGGCAGTCCCGTCTGTAGCTGAGGCTGACCTTGAACCTTCAACATTGCTCATACCTCAGCCTCCCAAGGGCTGGGATTATGGGCACCAGCCACCACCCTCAGCTCAACTCCTGTTTTCTCAGTTTGTTTTTCTGCACTGGCTAGATCTTCAGGGTAACAACAAAACGTTATGTCAGTGTGGCATCATAGCACACACCTTAAATCCCAGTGCTCAGGAGGCTGAGGTAGGCAGCTCTCTGTGAAAGGCCAGTCTAGGAACTACAGAGTGCATTCTAGGATAGCCTGTGCTACATAGACCCTATCTCAAAAAACAAAACAAACAAACAAAAAATTAGGTGTCCTTAACATTTTTTCACTTTAAAGGGACCTTTTGTTAGATTTAGGGAGTTTTCTTTGAAATCTTTGCTTTAATAAAGTAGGGCTTTTATTATTAAGTAATATTGATAAAAAGTCCTTTTCTGAATCTACTGAACTGATTATATACTTTAATTTATAAAGACAAATGCCATGTTTTCAAAGAGTGTAAACCAACCATCCATTTCTAGAGTTAGGCCAGCTTCAGCATGTGTTATCTTTTTACATGTTCCCAGAGAGAACTCGGCTCTGTTTCTGATTATATTCAACTAGATTCCTGAGAACAATCATTCTGAGGGGGACGTGATCTCAAAGAGCTAACAAAATGGATGGGAATTTCTGGATATCAAACTCCCAAAAGGCGGGAGCCACAAAAATAAGCCCTGGCACATTTTCCAATTTGAAAAACATTTTCTTAACTACAAAAAGTTTTGACAACCCCATAGAGCAAAGGGTTTGAAATCCAGAGTTCAAGGCTTTTCCCAGGTAGGCATCGTGGTAAAGAGGACAGAAACACACCATCTTTGCTTCATGTGTACAGCCTAGGACAGTCAAGTCGTCACCTTGGATTAAGGTTGAGCCAGTCTGGTTTTACTCCCAGTTCATGGTATAAAGAATTGAACATTAAAAAAAAAAGAAGAATTGAACATTTCTTTGGAAGAGTATATTAGGTCTCAGATAATATATGCGTGTGTGGGGGTTGTGTTTTAACTCAGTGTCAAACACATAAGGAAAGTGGGTTTGTAAGAGAAAATGGAAAATGACATAAAACCAGCAGAACAATAGGCAAAAAGAGGAAGACTCACATTTCAAGTATAAAAATTATTAGACATTTTCTGTAAACATAGCTTTGTTTACTATGTATAAAGAAAGAATCAATGCACATAAAATAAAAGTGAATGAATTATTTTTTAAAAAAAAGAAAGAAAAATTATGAAAGTTGCTTGTGGAATGGAAAGCAACCAAAGAATTACATACATTAGAATAAACAAGCATACATTCCCCAAACTGAAAATTAACTACTACCGCGTTTAATTTGCAAGGTTTTAATTTTTTTTCTATTCACAAGCTACGTTGGCCTGTAATTTTCTTATACTTCTATCCTTATCTGATTTGGGTCAAAGTTGTGTTGGCGTTACTTAGAGTGTTGGAAAGGACTCTTTGTTTTCCTATTTTAATGAGAAATTTAATTAAAATTAGTTGTGTAGTTATTAAAACCAGACACACGTAGTATGAGTCATATGTACTGCTGAATATTCCTGAGTGTACACACAGCTCTGTTGCTCATATGGCATTGTTGCTGTAGCTCTGAAGGCAGGAAGTCCAACACTTCGTATTTATTTATTTATTTTTGGTTTTTCGAGACAGGATTTCTCTGTGTAGCCCTGGCTGTCCTGGAACTAACTCAGTAAACCAGGCTGGCCTCGAACTCAGAAATCCACCTGCCTCTGCCTCCCAAGTGTTGGGATTAAAGGCGTGCGCCACCATGCCCGGCTAGTACAACACTTCTTAGGCTCTGAAGTTCCATCATCCTGTAGTTTAGGAAAGGCTGGAGTATTCCCAGTCTGTAATGACATTTGTGTGTGGGAAGCAGGCAGTTTTGTTTTCTACAGAGCACACCCTTAACGTCATCGTGCAGCCTGTCGTCCATGTGGGGCTCACCGATAGATGACAGGATGAGGAGAGAGAGCCACAAGGTGTGGTTTGCTCAAACTCCCTCAGTCTTAAGTGGGGATGTCAGGCAAGAAGACTGTGGTCCACAGGGACCTGGAGAGGAGGAGGGATGCTTTCTGTATGAATGCAGTCGAACAGAAATCCTGAGCCTGAGTCATGGCTTTCCTCAAGGAGAGTACCAGCTGTTATACAACCCCCTTTGTTTGGACCATTGTCCATCTTTAAGAGGAGACAGTATGTCCAGTCCTTGTTTTATCAAACCCTGCATCAAAACAGTCAGTCATTTATTTGCCTTCCATGTTCCTCAACCATCTCCCACAGTTTATCATGTGGGTGTGTTTCCCAGTGATATGGGCTCAGTCATTAGTATGGAGGCTTTGTTAAAATTGTACAGAAAATAACATTTGCAAAATTACTTGTGTAAAAAAAAAAAAGTTCCTTTCTCACACCTGTTAGCTTATGTGTCCTTACAGTGGAATTCCTGATAGAAGAAAGTTCAGGGGTGAAGGACATTTTCTGGCTTGTGGTTCATAGGGTCTTTGTGCAGCGTCATGGAAGACACGCTGAGGGTATGTGGGGGGTGGGGGTGGGGTAGGGTTAGAGTTGGTGGCAGCAGCAGCAGAATTGGGACCAGAACCCAGCAGCTGGGTGTAATCTTCAAAGGTTCACCTAGTGATCTACCTCTGTAAGCTGCACCCCACCTCTTTAAGGCCCCACAGCCTCCTAAAATATTACCACCCACTGGGGAACAAGTATTCAGAACATGAGCCCATGGGGACATCACAGGTTCACCCATGACAGTATCCCAGCATGTCCATGTTACCGTTACTACCTCACCTTAACTATTTAAACAGAAAACTAGTTCTCACTATTGAAACAGAAAACTAGTTCTCGTCTATGTCCCACAAGGTAAGGAAGGGTATGGTGGTTTTAGTTGTTACCAGGTAACTAGCTATCTTTTCATCATGACCTTTAAAGTCAAGGCAGTGCTTTGAGGGAAAGAACCATTGTAATTAAAAATGTCTGTACCTGGTGTTATTAAGACACACTAGGGGAGCAGGGTGGCTTGCTGTTGTCTAGAGCAGAAGAAAGGACTTTAACAATGAAAACAAGCTCAAACCTAATTAGCCCTGCACGTCTCTCATTACTGAAGTCTCGGGAGCATGGATGCTTTTGAAGTATTCGGCAGAATAATTATGCAGTATTTTCCTTCTACACTGGGTTCCGGGGTAGTTGGAGTCCTCTGGACAGAGGAGGCTTAGGTAGGTGTTAGTGCTGACTTCATAAGAAGCCACTTTTGTGTTCCCCACCTCAGTGCCCTGTCCTTCAGTGACGCTGTACTGTGTCTGAAACTGACTAGTTCAGGGCAGTCAAGTTCCCAAGTGTATTTAATTGTAGTATTGTATTTTTTTAAAAAAAAATATTTAAACATTGTGTTATGCTTTTTTGTTTCCTTGTGTGAGTTTGCATCCTTTTTGATGGAATGGTAAATTATAGGTATGATTACAAATTATGAGTTGTTCAGCAAGATTATCCATAGCAAGAAGTGTGTCGTATCTTTTGTTCTTGACTTCTTATAGAACCTGTGAATTTCAGTCTGGCGGTGACATGTTAAGTAAAGAAAGACTGGTTCTTTTTAAAGCTTAAGGTTTGATTTATTTATATTTTATGCGTATGAGTGTTTTGTCTGCAAGTCTGTCTGTGTCACTTGTGTGTCTTGTGCCTGCAGAGGCCATAAGAGGGTGTTGGACCTCTTGGAACTGGAGTTCCGTAACTCCATTTTGGTACTAGGAATCAAACCCCAGTCCTTTGAAAGAGCAGCAAATACTCTTACCCACTTGGCCATTTCTCTAGTTCTGAAACATCGTTTCTTAAAATACACAGAAGCCTAAAAGCTAAATTAATGAGACAGAGTCCTCAGAGTCCCAAATCTGGAGCCAAGGTAAGAAACTTAAACCTTTAATGGATGAAGTGATTGCAACTTCTTTTTGGAGGGGAGGGCATGGTTTAAATGCAACATGAGATGGAGGGGTTGCTATAATACATGCATGCAAGAATAATCACACACTTTGATAGCATAGACGGACTGGTGACCAAGGAGCAGTGGAGAGCAGTATGCTAATCTCAGGCCCACTCTGGGAGAGAGGATGCTCTAATTTTAGCCTAGGATTCTGATTATTTTTAGAGGGCCGTTGCTGGGGAGGGCAGTTTGCCACTGTCTGGAAGTGCTGTCGCCTGAGTAGATCTACCTTCCTCTGCCTGCTTCTCTCTGCAGAGGAAGCAGCTTTCTGGTCCCCGAGCTGGTTTTCTGTGAGGACTTGGGCTGTGCAGATACCTGCTGCCGTCTTCTTGACAAAAATTAACTTCACCTAAAATTACCTGTCTCACATCCTCTGCAAATACACTATGGCTTCCAGTTTAGTGCTTTTATGGGATCCTCGGGTGTGTGAACAAGTGGGTCTCCGATTCGTGGGCCTTTTCCTGCTGTTGGTTTTAGCCAGGTTCTATGTGTTAGTTTTTGTTTTATCTTTTTATTTTATTATTATTATTCCTTCGAAGCCTGTTTGTTTTCTAATAGGAGACAGAAAGGGAGTGGACACTGATGGGAGGGAGGAGGGGAAGGACGGGAGGGAGGGGAAACTGTCATCAGGTATATCCTGTGAGAAAAAAAATATTTTCAATTAAAAAACAAAAGAATTATATGGGGAAAAAGGTCACCTGCCCCTGTTTCGTGGCCTCTGAGTCGGTTTGGTTGACTTTGGTTTATACGCGGAGATCTCTAGGCTCTATGCCCTGATAACAAGTCCGTCTTTAAATTTGAAAAGCCGTGCAACAGGTGATTTATTTTAAACGACTGACCAGCACCACTGGTCTTCACAGGAGACTAGGCAAAATTCGCAAGTAGAGAACTGTTATTTTGTTACTAAGATGTTCGTGGCAGGCTTTCTCACCTGGCTAGCTCAGTGAGAAATACAGGCTTCTGAAAATGTGGGCATTTAAAGGTTGTTTGTTTTTTGTTCTCCCTATTATTCCCTGCCACGGAAGATAATAAGGTCCATCTTGTTGACTATACCCAGCATCAGTTGGTCTGCCTCTGGGGATGCACCACACACACACACACACACACACACACACACACACACACACACACACACACACACACACACACAGAGGAAATGGAGGCACAGATGTTTATTACAGATGTTTATTTGACTTGCAACGGGTGAGGCAAGATGGCCCCGGGTGGAGTGGGTTAGGGTAAGGTAGTTCACCTGGGTTTATAGAAGCAGTTTGATGTCTGCCTTCGCTCCACTGCCAGACCCTGGCTCTCACTATGGAAACTAAACTTTCTTTGTCTGAGGCTTTGGGGAGTTTGGGGCGTAGGACCCACTGAACTCATCGGTAGTAGGTTTAGTCAAGTCTGAGATTAGAAATGTTGCTCTGTACTAGACGCAATAGCCAGTTACACTAGGCTGGTTATAGTTTGTGGCAATGGCTTGGCTTTTTGTTTGGGTTTTTGAAGGTGGAGAGTGAAGCCAGTGCTTGTGTGCGCGCTAAACCTCTGCCCCTGTCCTACACCCTCAGCCCGGGCGCTGGTGCTCTTTGTACTATTTTAAATGAAGGAACTTCCCTTGGTAGGTAGACTCAATGGTAAGGGTTGGGTTTTTTGGTTTGATTGTTTGTTTGTTTGTTTTTCTTCTGGTTACGTTTCAATACAGTTGTTTGTCTTACTATTTATTTCTCCTTAGGAGGTTTTAAATAAAGATTTTTGGTTAACTTGGATAAATAAAAGTTTAGGCCTATAGATGGACTATCACGTCTGCTTAAAATATTCGTCTTGTATGTTTTAAATCACATAAAAAAATTGGAATTTTCTACATTCTTAGGTTTTATAAATTTCTGTGTATTTCAGTTCTTTATAAATCTCAATGCCCATAATTTGTAATCAGTATAGTTAGCCCAGATCATATCACATATATTTCCATGAATACACTCTGACTTGGTGCCTCTTAAATATTTGCATTAAATTTGTATTACTAAAATGCTGTCTCCTGATGCAGAGCTGATTGATATAATAGAACAGGAAGGGTGTTTTGTGGTTTTGAGACAGTCTCACAGTAGCTTTGGCTAGCCTGGAACTTGCTCTATAGACCAGGCTAAGATCAAAGGTGTGGCTACCACATCTGGTCCCAGAGCGATGCTTCACTCTTTCCCTGTGTCTTCATTCAGTCTGTTCTTCCACAGAGCCTGGTTTTCCTTCTGTCCTGCATAATCCTGGTTTTCTCTTTAACATCTCACTGAATATTTAAGAACTTGGGAGTGTGTGACTCTTAACACATTCTTAGAAAGGTCGAGTACAGCACTAAGTTTAAGTGGGCCAAGAAAGCAGAGCATGCCTGTATGTAAGTTTAAAACTCTATTTCTACGAATGGCAGGGAGGGAGGGAGGAAGGGAGGGAGGTGAGAGAGGGAGGGAGGTGAGGGAGGGTGGGAGGGAGGGAGGGAGGCGGCCCTAGAGAAGCTGCCGTGACTTATCAGGGTGGAATCATTGTGCAGTAATGCGCTGCATGGCAGTCCTGCCATTCTAATCCTCCTACAAGCTCAAGTCAATAGGGGCTTTGTTCCTCGTGGGGAAGAATATACGAGCCAAGTAGTAGTGGGAGTCCAGTTCAACGCCACTGTGCTGTAGATGGGTGAATTTCAAAATGATCCAGACATTTACTTTTTCAAGTAAGAGACTTGAGAGCAGAAAATGCATTCTTCTGTCTTTCTGCTTGTGTGAGTGAGTGTGTGTGTGTGTGTGTGTGTGTGTGTGTGTGTGTGTGTGTGTGTGTGGCCAGCCAGAGTGTTAATGATGGATATTGTTCATAATGCAGAGGCCGGAGGTGATGTAGGGATGTCTTCCTCAGTCACTTCATCTCTTTAGTTTTTGAGACCAGGACTCTCAGCAAACCTGTCGCTCACTGTTTCTGCTAATCTAGATAGCCACCAAGCCCTTGGATCTACCTGCCTTTTCCTCCCAGTGCCGGGGTCATAGGTGCTGCATAATCACACCTGACTCATTTTTATATGGACTCTAGGGATCTGAGCTCAGGTCCTCCTGCTTGCCAGCCAGCACTTTACCCACTGAGCCATCTCTCCACCTTGTGTTTTGAGACAGGCTCTCCCACTGGGATCCAAACCTTGCTGACTACTCTAGACTGGGCTGGCCTGCAGGCCCCAGGAATCCGCCTGTCTCCACCTCCCCAGTGCTGGGACTACAGGCGTACATTATCATGCCTATTTGTGTAGGTGCTGGAGGTCTAGCTTAGCTCTTCATGCAGAGCTATTCCCCAGCCCGTATGAAGAACTTATTCTAGAAGGTCCTGTTTGAAGACCTTGTGTTCAGTTTTGGGCAGATTTAATTTCTGTTGTCTTTTGCAAATCACTCAATACAAGATTTCCTGCAGCTGGGTTCACAGACCTTGGCGAACAGAAAATATAGATGAGAATGTTGTAGAGATTTAGTTAGTCTACAGAACGGAGATTCGTTTAAGAATTTTACTTGTTATTTTATGTTGCAGATATCATTCACTTTCATTTATTCTCCCCCTCTTCCGCCCCTTCTGCAGGCCCCACTGAGCCTGGGAACTCTCTAATTTTTCTGGCCAGCCAGTAAGCCCCAAGGATCCTCCTGTCCCCACCTCCCCATCATTGCAATAGCAGGCATGCACCACTATGCCTGGCTTTTTACACGAGCACTGGAGAGTGAACTCAGGCCTTCAGCGCTTGTGTGCGAAGCGTTTTCCTGTGTGACTGAGCTACCTCCCCAGCCCCAAGCTTTTTGGAATTGATATATTTTTGTTAAAATTAATCTTCTTCTTTCCTTTCCTTTCCTTTTTCTTCTTTTGTCCTGTAATGGGTATCAAACACGAGTCCTTTCACATGCTAGGCAACTCCATGACTGGATGGCATCCCCAGCCATTACAAACTGTTTCAGAGCTCAGAAAGTATGGCAGAGATACTTCCTGCTGCACTGAGGCGCCCTAGATGAGAAAGTAAGTGGACTTAAAGTTGCACCTAACCTTCTTCTTCTTTTTTGTTTTTGTTTTTTGGTTTTTTGAGACAGGGTTTCTCTGTACAGCCCTGGCTGTCCTGGAACTCACTTTGAAGACCAGGCTGGCCTCAAACTCAGAAATCCGCCTGCCTCTGCCTCCTGAGTGCTGGGATTAAAGGGGTGTGCCACCACGCCTGGCGCGCCTAACCTTCTATGGTGATTTTTTTTTCCCTTCATTTTGTGTTTTACTTAACCTGTGTTTTCTCTCACCAGGTAGAATTTCTTTAGTGCGGAGACACATGTTTTTACTTCATTTTGATGTCTTTATCTTTAGTATCACAACCAATTACCTGGTATAAGTTAAGTTTCAAAATATGTTTGTAAAATGAATCTGTCATTGGTATAACCAGCCACCGAATTTACTGTTTTCTTCCTATAAAAGCAACAGACATGTGACTCAAAAGGGTAACAGGCAGGAGCAAGACAAAATTCCTGATCCCAAAACCCACACACTGTATCTGTCAGTGTGTGTGGGTCATGGCTTTAAAAATGCAACCTGTAAATACATCTCAGGTCTTTAAAAAATTCCAGGAAAAGAGTTCCATATGTGTAGAGTGGACTGTTGAGGGGAACTTCGTCCAGTCTTTACTGTCGCAGAAATCTAACCCCAAGTACTGAGTGTCAGTCCTCCATGACAGTAGAGACCTCCCATGCCACTACCCTGAAGGCTTGTCACGTGTTTATTGCTGAGGGGATCTGGAACCAGAGCCACAAGAATGTAAAAGATTGATTTATGCAAGGCTAGAATACAGGGTGCCCTGCTCATGAATGGACTCCATGCGGTTTAGTCAGGAAAGAGACTGTTTTCTCTGATACTGTTCAAAGACTGTTCCACACAGAGGACTGTTTGCTTGTTTTTGTTTGTTTGTGTTTTAATGTGGTCTTGCTTTTTAAGTCTTTTTAAAAGGAGTTTTGGGAAGATGCTGCCAGGTTTTGTTTATATACAGACACTAGCTCACTCGAGCTCTACCCTGACCAATGCGAGAGGTGAGTTAACTCAGCAAGAGCACCTGGCTTGTGCCAAGGACAGTGCCCTGGGGATTGCCAAATAACGTTTTTAAATCATGGGTTTCAGGTCATGAATGTCACCCAATTTAGTGATCTGTAGGCCAGCATTTTCTGACAAATGCAATAGGAATAGAGTAATAATAGATTGCATCATAAGACAGCATTTTTTAAAGCTAAGCTTGAGTTCTCCCTCCCGCTCCGCCCCCCCCCCCCACACACATGAGTGTGTCCGCATTAAGGCTACAATATGAAGTGTCTTTTTTTCCTATGCATTTTTGCCAGAAAAGCTTTTTAAAAAAGTTATGATAAAAAGTACCAAAAAGCTTCAAGTTCTTGCTTTCTAATTAACTTTTCTGGAGCAAGAAAACGTGCATAGAGGGGTAAGTACTCAAGTAGAGATTTACACGATTTGGGCAGTAAGGGACAATACAGATGGAGATGGGCTTTTAGACTTTACTGGACCTGAACCTGGCAGGACAGGTGGTATTTGAAGAGAGTGGTTTATGGGTAATAACAAAGGGGAGACTGCAGAAGGAGTCAGTGCACCTTGGAGAGTTGCAGGATCTGGTTTGGGGACAGACAGTGAAGCACAATTAATCAGACTTTGGGATGTTTGCAGTAACTTGCATGGAGAGTTAGCGTTAAATTGGGTAACCTGCATGGATCGATATGGTGGGCTCCGGAATACTTCCATCCCCACCCCCAACTCCATACAGCAGGGAGCTCCTAGGAGAAAATTTCTAGGTGGCGTTTGGATACCAAGTCTCTGGCATCAGATCAGAGAGCCGGGAAAGGGTGTTGGCAGTTCTCCAGGATGTAAATAGAAAAGGTAGAAAAGGTTCCATTGTGAGTGCGTGTGAACCACCCTGTGCGGGAGACCCGAGGTGCTGTCTGCTTGAAATATGTCAGAGGGTGGGTTGGAGGCATTTCTTATCATGCTGAATGTTTGCTCTCACTATAGAGGGAAAAGTAGATAAAAGGGCTCGGCCACCTAAAATATGCTGTGTGGCTTATCTGTCAAGTGGCCTCTTTCCCCTCCACATCACTGGATCTGGTATACATGTAATTTATAAATCTGGGGATATATTAGGGAACATTTCTTATCTCTGAAAAGGGACATTTATTATTTAACTGCTCAAGTCTTTTCTACTTTTTAGTAGGAGAGAATTTTAAAATACTTTATGAAATGTTAATATTCATTAAGGAAAAGATGATTGCTGTAATTAGAAAAAAACTTCATCTTTCAATGACTGTAGCAGTAGACACACTGGTCATTTTGATGAACTTCCACTTAGAAGTCTTTTTTAAAATCAATCTACTTTTTTAACAATTCATTTATTTTTTATTTCATATGCACTGATGTCTTGCTTGCATGTATGTCTACATGAAGGTGTCAGGTTCTCTGAAACTGGAGTTACAGACAGTTGTGAGCTGTCATGTGCTTGCTGGGAATTGAACCGGGATCCTCTGGGAGAGCAGCCAGTGCTCTTAACTGCTGAGCCAGCTCTCCACTGCCTACTTAGAAGTCTTGATTTTTTGTTGTAGCAGATTCTTAAAGGCTGTAAATTGAGACTATCCTACATCATTGGAAAAATCAAACATGCTTGTGTCTAGGTGTCCGAGGTTACTTACATCTGGTCTAGGGAGACTGAACACAGCTTAGCTATGTGACAGGAGCTCACGGTTTAACCACAAATGGGCTAGCAAGTGGAAGCATAGGCTGGGAGGGGTAGAAGGATGAGAAACCATGAAGGACTTCTAAAGGCTTCCACGGAGAGTCACGCCCCTGCAGGGAGGGCCCATGAATGAGAAGTGGGGACTGTTAATGCTTATCTTCTGAAGGCATCTGCTCACAATCACTCCTTGTAGAGGGAATGCGGGCTGGCTGGGTACGTTCATGATGTAAATTGTCCATCCGCTCAGAAGAACAGAAGGACAAGGAAGCCTTGTCAAAGGCTGAATTCCTACCCCAAAGTCAAGGGCGGGAGGTTCTCATGGAGATCTAAATGAGATCTGTTCGGGTTTTCCATTTCATTTGCAGTTTTCAGTAAGCCATCTTTCCTGCTCTCCCACCCCCCTGATTCCCATTTGATGCAACGAATCTCTGTTTCTCTGCTTTTACTGCTCTGCTTGGGGCGGGAAGGGACTGCATCGGAAAAATGGAGCCTCTTTTTCCAGCAGGCTTGTGCTTCTTGTCTTTCTGCTTGCCTGCTTCATTTTCATGAGCTGTATGAGTAAAAGAATATCATTCAGTTTTGATTTTTAAAATGATAAGTTCTGTTTACTGCTTTTGTACATGCTCATTTGCAAGAAATAAAGTGATTTTCCCTCTGTGAAATAGTATGCACCTCCAGGTATCAAACACAGTCAAATTGTCATTAATCTTAAAAAATTCTAGATAAACTGTCTTTTGTTATTTTGGTGGTACTACAAGGAAAGTTCAGATGTAGTGAATCAGATTTTAAAACCATGTGCCCTATAGAAAGAATGGTAGAAGGCTTAGTAGAAACTTTTTTTTTTCAAAATTTCATGTATTAAAAAGTTATTTCATTTTAAACATTTTCACATAATATATTTTGATTGTATTTTTTTTCCTTTCTCCAACTTCTCCCGGCTCCCCCTAACCACCTAACTTCATTTTCTTTTTCTTAAAAGCAAAGTCAAAATATTAAGAATGCATGTACACAGAAGCGCACACACACACACACACACACACACACGTCTAAGCATGAGGCCTGCCCTAGAGCATGGTTAATACACCTAGTGTTACTCCATTGAGAAAAACTGGTCTTTCCCTCTCCGCACAGCTATCAACCTCTGATAGCTTCCGGGCTGGGCATGGAGAAGGGTGGATTCTGCTTCCGTTCCACCTCTCAGTGCTGAGCCTGTACAGTTTTAGTCTCCCCTGTCACAGGCTCTCTGAGTTCATACATGGATCAGCCCTGTGTCTGGAAGATGCTTCTTGGGGTCATCCACCACCTCTGGCTCTTCTTAACAGACCTTCTGCCTCTCTGTAGAGCCCTGGACATTGAGAGGGGCAGGAGATCCCGTTCAGGACTTGAGTGCTACACAGTCCCTCACTCTCCGCTCCTTCTTGTGGGGCTCTGTGTTAAGTACCATCTACTGCAATAAGAGGCTTCTCCAGTGGGGATTAAGCCATGCATTGATCTATAGGTATAGATAGATCATTAGAAGTCGCTTTATTGCCATGTTCATTTAGCAGAACGATAGTGGTAGGTGTTCCCCTGGGGCCCATACAATCTTTGTTTTTATATTCTTGGATTTCTTAGGCCATCTGACAGTCGTAGATTTGTTGTTGCTGTTGTTGGTGTTGCTGTTGCTGTTGTTGTTGTTGTTGTTGGCCATGCAATGATTTGCATACAACTCTTCTCTGGTAACCAATTAGCAGCCAGGGATGGTTTACATGCGAGCAGGCAAGGCTTCATTCCAATGAAACGTTATGGAAACAGACAAGCTCCAGAGAGTCCCCAGGCTATATATGAACCCTGACTTAGAGGATGTGTCCCCATGCAGAGCGGGACAGGAGGTGAGGTTAGTGATGCTCCCCCCCCCCCACCCCATCTCCCCCTTCCCCAAAAAAAACCCTCACTATGCATCTGGTGTGAGGCTGGGGAATACCTAGAAACTGGAGTATCTGGCTTGGAATCCTGCATGCTGTAATTCTTCAATCTCCTTTCCCCTCCCCCTTTCTCTTTCCCTCTAGTCTTTCTTTCCCTCCCTGTTCCCTTTCTCTTCCCCCTCCTCTCCCTCTTTCTCAGCTCTCTTATGTGAGCATCACACACTTCCCAGGTATACATCTTCTTCTTCTTCTTCTTCTTAAAAATAAACATCTGAAATGTCTTCTCTGAAAAGTCAGTATTTCCACACTGATCTAACCCAGCAGAGTGTAACAGACACCCTGCCTGAGAACGCCAGCACCACCCAGCAGTGACCTGGCTTCGACAAGCCTAGGCGTTTGACAAAGGAACAAACTGCTTTCTTACCTGTTGGAGTGTATGAACCCGAGGTTAACTCTTTGCTTCTGTATCTGTTCCTCCCGATGAGAACTGCTGGTGGCCTTAATATCGTAGCAGTTTGTAGGAGAAGGAGCCGGAAGGGATAAGGAACTTCACCCATGTTTGCATGTAAAGGATAACATGGCATTTTAGACATGTAGTTTTCTAGA
This sequence comes from Mus musculus, assembly GCF_000001635.26. Lineage (NCBI taxonomy): Eukaryota > Metazoa > Chordata > Mammalia > Rodentia > Muridae > Mus > Mus musculus. The sequence continues at coordinate 153,271,508 of NC_000067.6, read as the reverse complement.
CATCAAATGTATATTTATTGGCCTAAGAAGTACAGCTGTGAGGAAACTGACTTGGGAAAGAGATGTGATGGAGGTTGGACTCAGCGGGTCTAGTCACTCCAAGCCTGCCGGCACTGAGTAACCAGCCCCTGTCGTGTTTGCGGCCTGTGTTTGTCTGTGGTGGGTACTTGCTACATGTTTTGCCTTGAAATGTGTCACCTGTGAAAGTGAACGGAGGGGCTTGGGTTTGCCCCATTCATTCTACAGTGTTACACCCGCATTCAGGGATTTTTCTCTCCGACTCATTTAAAGTCTGAGAACTGAGATGAAAACGCTTCTAGCCCACGTTTCTGTTGCAAAGGTAAAATGCACCGCAAGCAACTTGGGCGCGAGAAGGTTTATTTAAGTTCACAGTCCCAGGCTATAGTGCATCGTTGCCTGGAAGTCAAGCGGCAGGGCCTGAAGCAGCGAGCTCCATCTGCAGCCAAGAGCAGAGAGGCTGGTTGGTAAGGGAGCGCGCGCATGCTCAGCTCGCTTTCTCCGTTGTAGGACCGAGCTCATGAGATGGCGGTGCCTATATTCAGGATGGGTCTTCCAATTTAAGTTAACCAACTTAGGAAAATCCCTCATGGGCACACTCTTAGCCTGTGTAATATAGACAGTTCCTCATGAGGACTTCCTTCAAAGATGATTCCAAATTGTGTCTGATTGACGATTAAAACTAGCCGTCACAGCAGGGACGTAGTTCTCAACCATAATTGCATATAAAAGTCACTGGTTGGATGTAAAATTAAATTTTATTAGAACTAAGACTTAAGATTTATTTGCCGTTTTCAAAAGTTTTCTAGGTGATGCTGACTGCCAATGTGGTGCCTAACTTGGGGTCAGGATATGGAGAGTGCTATATGTGGAACGCCTAGCACAGGCTATGTAGAACGGGGGAGGGCTCTGGGACTCTGTTGGGTTTGAACTGTTTGGCTCATTATTGATAAGTACCTTCTGCTCTTGCAGAGAACCCAGATTTTTCCCAGCACCCGAATATTGGCTCACAACTGTCTTCTGACACTCGAGGGCTGCTGCATATACCTGGTGAACATATGTATAGATAAAATTAAATATTTTTTGAGTCACTCAGTGAATTGTCTGTTATTCCTTCTTTCTCTCTTGGGACTCCTTGGTAATGCTGTCCCCCTGGGCTTTACTCTAGGCTAAGGTGAGCATTCTGGACTCACTCGGGTCCATCTGTCCCATCAGGAAAACTTAGTGTTCACTTAAACTCCAGGTATATTGAGCCATTCCATCAGCACAAGACAGTTATCTTCTCGCCTTGTTAAAGACAGTTTCAGGACTAGGGAGATGACTCAGATGGTGAAGGTGCTTGCTGTTAGGCATACAGAGTGGAAAGCCTGAAAGACAGACAGACAGACAGACAGACACACACACACACACACACACACACACACACGTTAATCTTTTTAAAGGAAGTTCGTCCTTTGTTTATTTGTTTGTTTTTCCTATCCAGCTACTATTCTTTATAACAAAATTGCTTAGAAATTGTCTTTATTAGCTGGCTCCAACCCGAACCCCACCCTGCCCCGCTCCACCCAACCCAACCCAACATTCTTTGTTTCTAACTAACATTCCACCAAACCTCTTGTCGATATAGTAGAGACTTCCAGGTTGTGAAATCTAGTGGCCAGAGTGCAATCTCCATCTTTCTTGATCTTTCAGAAATAATTGACTCAGCTGGGTTCTCTTCTTGAAAAACAGAACAGTTGGTTATCCAGATGGTCAGCCCCGAGACCATTTACATACAAGTAACATTATAGAGACTGGGCAGGGTGTACTTATGAATTTGTATGTATTTAGGAACAAATACACACCCCTGATGTAATTACAATTAATGGAAAAAGAGGTCATACATTTGAAAGAGAGCAGGGAGGTCTTAGAGGGAGGAAATGATGTAATACCATCTCAAAAAATAAAAGTCTCTTTGTCTTTAGTATCTATTTCTCATGAGTCCCAGTGTCCGTCTGTCCTCACGTCTGAATCTAGTTGAAGGACATTTTTGTCTGACTCCATGTCTTTGAACACTGGTTCTTGAGGACTTCCAGATTTTGTTCTCTCCTGCCTATACCTCTTCCTCGACTTCAGTGTTGGTCTGTCTGTTCCTGTGGTAGTGGAGTTTGAACCCAGGGGAGTGTTCCACCATGGAGCTACACCGCAGCTCCAGACTCTGTGTGGTATCGTGTAGGGAACCAAAAAAAGGGGGGGGGGACCCTGGGGAAAAGTGGGGAGGAAAAGGGGCCTAACATCTGGCCAGAGTTTCTGTGCTCTGGGCAGGCAGACGCAGGCAGATGCTTCTCCATTTGGCTCCAGTTGAGCATGCCTGACCCACGAGGCATGGGGTGGAAAAGGGGCAGCCCCGACCAGGGACTCTGGAGCTACCTTGCTTATTACTGCTACCTTGGACCAATCTATTGTCATCTCTTGCCTAGGTTGTTGCAGCCCCTCCTCCAGCAGCTTTTTTTTTTTTTCCAGCCCAGCTAGAGAGTGCTTTGCCAGTTCAGTAGCCCAAGTGAGTCTTATAAAAGTAGCAGTCAAGGGGTGTTGGTGAGGTGGCTCAGTGGCCAGACACATTTGTGCACAAGCCTAGCAACTTAAATGTGGGCCCAGATCTCACAAGGTTGTCTCTGACCTCCACAGGTACATAGTATGCGTAAAGCTGCATGTGCGCATGCACACACACACACACACACACACACACACACACACACACACACACACACACTATAAATATATAGAATTGAACAGTAGCCGAGCATGTACATTTGCTTACAGAGTTCTCCAGTGGATTTTCACCTAGTAAGAACCAGGTCTTCTCAATGACCTACAAAGTCCTGTGTCCTCGGCCCCATCTCCTCGTGCTTTCCACCTTACTCATACTGACCTCCTGACCACTCCCTAACTAAAGCTTGCTGACAGGCTCAGGGTATTTGCATTTTCCCTGAGAAGGCTTCTCACCCACATGTTGCAGTGTTCCACTTACGGTCTGTGCTCAGATATCGCCATAGCCATGTTAGTGCCGTCACCTCTGAGAATGCAATGTTAGATAGCATTTCTCCCTCTCCCGCTCTCTATCATCTAACATAGATAATGTGTGTGCATGTGCGCAAGTGTGTGTGTGCTTATGATGAGTGCTCATGGTTGTGCAAGTGTGTACATGTGGAGGCTGGAATTCACCATCAGATACCATTCCCGAGGAGCCCCAGAGTCTGTTTTTTGAGACAAGGCCCCTCACTGGGATCAGGGACTCACTGATTGTGCTTGGCTGGCTAGCCAACAAGTCCAAGGGATCAGCCTGTCTCTGCCTTGACAGCATTGGGATTTTGTAGGCACATTCCTGTTTGGCCTTTACGTTGGGGCTAGAGATCAAACTCAAGTCCTTGAAGTTTCCCATGGCAAGCAGTGACAGAGCCTTTCCCCCAGTTGACAACATTAGTGCGTATTTATTCCAGCCCTAGCCCCGCTCTGACACCCACTAGACGGTGAACTCCACCTGCTTGGCACCATATGGATCTCCCTTTCTGCTGTGGCCTCATGCTTAGAATATTGACTAGCTGGTACATATTAACATTCAGTAAATATTTGCTGAGTGAATGGAAGAATTTGGATCTATACGACTCTTGGGACCAGTGAGGAGTGTTAACTCTGACCTAGTGGGTAGCTGTGGTAAGAAATGAACGCACAACCATGAAAACTGAGAAAGCCATCTTATACTGAGCCATACGTGGTTTTATAGGAATTTCTCATATAGATGAGAGATGCAAGCGAAGCGGAACATGGTTGTGGGGAGTTGAAAGGGAACGTGTTCATTGGGACCTACAGAAACAACCAGTTAAAGGTATTCTTACAAAATGGAAGGTTAGACTATTCTCAGAAGTTTGTCACCGTGAGCTTTGGGGTCATTCACTGACTAAATAGTTAATGAAGAAACAAAGCTGCACTCTTTAGCCTTCTGCAGCTCCGTGTATTGTGGGGATCAGGTGGGGTTGGTTATCGGAGTTGGTCTTGGTTTGTACTACACTGCTATCCTTAGATGCTGGAAAGGTTTTACCATCAGGCTGTCTGTTCACGAATCCTTTACTGATGCTCATCCTCTGTGCAGACAAGACAGCATAGAGCCATACAGACCTGCAGATTCTGGTGTCTTCTTTCTTTCTCTTTCCCATGTTTCAAGTCCCTCTACTGCAGCCAGCGTATGCATCACTGACATTTTGCTTACTTTATTCGCTCAGTAAATTTAATCATCTGCCTTCTTTGTCTGCCTCCCTCCTGTCAGTCGGTTCCCACAGCTAGAACTTGGCTTAGCAGAGTGAGTAGGTTTTTTTTTTCCCTGAGTGTGCAGATGAGTGGGAGGAAGGACCAGCCTCATTCCTTTAGCTCGGCTAAAGGATTTCAGGCATGTTGTGACCCACTAGCCTGAATCAGGGCTTGTATTAAGTCTTGTAAGCATGAGGCTTGGGTTAATCAGCCATGCTCCCAGCCAGTTCTTGGCTTGGCTTTTCACTTGGTAATCTAATCTCTTTTGCTGAAGCTATAACGTGAAGTGGCAGAGGAGGTACCCAGATTAAGATAAATATATCTGATGTTTAGTAATGGAAAATGGTAGTCTCTAATGGTAATTTGCACCTATTTTAAATGACCTTCCAAGCATGCTTGACATTTTAGTATTAGTTAAGAAGTCTCTCGGTCTGTGCAGTGGCTGTCTGATGAGACAGCCATGTTTAATAACCAGGCTGAGTCACAATAGTGTGGCTTTTCAGTTTACTAAAGAATATGCAGCCTTTGGAGACCTGTTCCTTGGCAGTAGGGACGGATAGTACCAGGTGGTTTTAGGGGGAATAGCAGGGAGAGGGCAGAATTGTGGCCTTCACCAAAACTTCAAGTTTGATACTTTATGGAAAAATCTAATTTTCTTAGAAATTGGGATGTTTTTATCTCCAAAACCATATCATTCACTTCAAAACATGTTCTTCTCCTTAGCTCCATGCTGACATATACCATGGTTCTTATAAGTAGCCTTTGATGTATAGACCAACTCTTACAAAAGAACTCTAAATACTTTGGCCCCCCATGTTCTGCCTTTGCATTTAGCAGGTCTGGGTTATAGCGTAGCACAAATGTGAAGGGATGTGTTCATCACACACACTTGGAACATAAGACTGTTGAAGGCCCGGGCCATGCTTTTGAGAGGAGACTTTCTCAGACTGAAAGCTCCATTGTATTTGTTATAATAAGTTTAGTTGAAAATTACCGTTTGCTAGAAAACTGTCAAGGTTATCCCATTTGTAAAATTGTAGTAATTTAAATGTACTTTCTGTGGGCCTGTGCCCTTTTTCTGATAGTATTTGGCTACTTGACAAAGGGCAAGACTATGAACAGTTGCTGAAATCTAAGGGGAAGAAATTGGTTGCCCCTCTCTTTCCTCTTCCTCTCCTTCCTCTCTTTCAACATTTTATTTGAAAGATGATGCTTACGGCAGTAGGAAGAACCCAGCTCTTCGCCCAGGCCCTCAAGGACGGAGCTTTCAGTCATAGGGATGACTCTTCTGGACTTGCTGGGGTCACCTCAGCACACCCTGGATGTGCTTAACTGTCCCAGTGCTTTCTCATGGGTTGGCCTGAAGATCCCAAACCCGGCCCTGACTTGGCTCTGGACTGTGTGGACTGGTGGCGTTGTATTTGTGTGCAGTCATCTCTGAGGTGCAGCAGTGGCAGCTGGTGCACAGCTGGACATGCTGTCCTGGGAACTCTCTGCTCACAACCCTGAGAACGTTTTCAAACAGTGGCCTTCTGCGTCTACTGTTTGTGTTAACTGTTTGGAGAGGCCTAGTTAGTAGCCTAAACATACACCGTCTCTAATTGACTGTTCTACAGCTTTCTTAGTGTTAACGTTCTTGATCTTGACTTGACAGAGAGAGAGAGAGAGAGTTCAGTTTCTGATTTCTAGAGAGTTAGCCTGTAAGTTCAATAGTGAGCCCCGTGGCACCTAATTTGGTTCTTTAGAAGGAACTTCTTTTGTTCTGATTCAGCCCTTGGAAGGCATTTTGGAATCCTGGAAAGTTCTGTATGGCCATTATCATTCATCAGTAAACTATACAGGCAGTTGTTTCACAAGGTCCTCATGGAATTTCTCTGAACTGCACATAACAGAGAGACGTTTATGTTCCCCGGCAGTCAGTGTTTGCATCCAACTCTGAGACAGGAAGAGCTTCTCCGTACTCGGGGAGATTAGAAATATTTTACCACGTAGGAGGCTGCAGCAGAATTCCTTGGCTTGGCCCTGCTGGGAGCATGGCTGCATCCCCATTGTTCGGGCAGCCCCCTCCCCTTCTCCATCTCTTCAGCCAGCATGGACTGTAGGATTCAGAGCAGAACATAGGAATTAATTTTGAGCGTTCCATTCTAAACATCTGCACTTGAGGGTTTTGTTTTAAGGGGAACATGTGGCAGGGGAGGGAGAAGGGCAGCAGAACTCTCAGATGCTAAGTATTTTCTGAAGGCTGGGTGTACGGATGGCTTGTCTTCTTATGCCTGAACAAGAGGTGATGCATCCAGAATTTAGGATTTCCTCAATCATTTGATCTGGCTCCTGCTCCTCAAAGCCATAGTGTCTTGTTTTGATTGATCGATCCCATGATGAAATGATAGCGTGGCAGACTCACTGGATTGGAAATCAGAACCTGGACTTACTTTCTATCCACCTATTATTGAATTAGTTTTCACTTTGCCAGAGTTGAATTATAAGACGGACCAATAAGAGTAGGAAATCTGGTAAGATAGAGGGAGGGCAGGCAGGGGGAAGGAGACGCAGAGGCAGACATGGGAGCCCTCAAGTCTCAATCATTTACAGGCATCATAGTCTCAGTAGCACAGATGATTGCATGCCCTGGCCCCTCCATTCCATTCCTTGTGTAGCTCTCTGGGTGTTCTGCTGCTATGGACACATGAGGGGTCTTTTATGCAAACTTATTTCAGAAGGTGTCTGCCATAGGTCAGGGTGCTAAAACGCACAGAGATGTCAGAAAGGTAGGAAAAGAAGAAACGCAAGGTAATGTGGAAGCCCAGTAGAATCCCAAGCCACCTACTCCCGTGCAGAATCAACTGTTTGCCTTGTTGGAATGTCTTAGATAGTAAGTTTCTGGAATACCATGCATACTATACAACAATCTCATCCTCATGGCTTGCCATATTTTGATTTAGCAGAGACAATGGTTCTTTCAACAGAGCTGTAGAAACTGTTGTGTGTGACCTGCTTGGAAAAGTGCTATGTGGGTACCTTAGGGAGGCCTGTATTTGTGGAGTGTTCTTCTGTGAGTGTAATTACGAAGTAGCCCCTGGGCCAGTTAGGTCCTTGTCTGAATAGGTTCAAACCCTTGGTTCAAGAGTTGTCTTCATAAACTCTGTTACAGTATTGCTTTACGCTTCCTAGAACTTTATAATGGGTCAAGGGTATGCAAGAGCAGATGGGCAGGATTGTCCTTATCTTTATAAAAGAGAAATTGCTACAGAGAAATCAGACAATAAAGGAGCTAGACCTGAGCACAGGCCTCATAGAGCATAGTCCTATGTTCTTCTTGCATGCGTGTGTGTGTGTGTGTGTGTGTGTGTGTGTGTGTGTGTGTGTGTGTGTATGTGTCAGGGGCAGTTATTAAATCTCTTCTCTGATCTGGACCAGTTGAGAAAATCAGCCTTACTGTAGATAAAGCTGTGTAGGAGGCTCTGGCCTTGCTGGATGGCAGAGGACTCCTTGAGCATCTCAGAGGGCAGGAGCTCCTGCTCTACACAGGAGGTCAGGGTAGGTTTTTTCTAAGAGGTGCTTTACGTAGGGGGAGTACATGCCACCTCCTTGAGAGCAGAGAGTTGGTCTGTTCACATCCTGTGTCTAGTGTATCGCACAGGACTGAGTGTGGAGTTGCGCTGAACAAATACTTGTTGACCCAGCCATGGTCTCTGGCTGTCTCTGGTATAGCAGAGACCTAGCAAAGCAAATGTGTTCTAAGGCCTCACAAGAGCTTGGGTGAGGATTAAATAGCTGTGTGTTGTCTGAGGTCTTGCCACCCAAACCTTTGGCCATGCCCTAGCTGTGCAGGAACTCCCAAATCCGCTGCCGCCGCCGCCGCCACCACCTCCTCCTCCTCCTCCTCCTCCTCCTCCTCCTCCTCCTCGTCGTCCTCCTCCTCCTCCTCCTGCACTTGGTTGCTCAGAGCTGGCTTCTCACATGGTCTCTTGTGAGCATCTTCAGATAGAACCTTTCTCTTTTTGTCTCTTTGCTGAGCCTTTGAATGAGGGTTTTTCTCCTTTCCTGTTCATGTCCCAAACAGCCTCCTTCTCCCCAGGGTAGATAACCGTTCTGAGGACAGTGCACCAAGAGAAGCACTCTAGTTAATAAAGGGAAAGGCTTTGAATGTACTGGACGTCCCCAGAGGACCCATTCCAAAAGCTTTCAGATTTCTAAGAAAAGATATTTTAATTAAGCGTTCAATGAAGCCCGAGGAGTAAGAATAGGTGAGCTCATTATTTGGTTTTATTTTAAAATGTATTAGTACCGCACTTATACAAGTTTTCATGGCCTATGTTAAGAACCACTTGTGGGGAAATGGGCAATTTCCAGGCTTAGACGAGCCTACGGGGCCATTAGTGTGTCTGGTGTCCTGAGGTTTTCCTGGTCTAATGCTGGGCTCTTCCTCAAATCTCACAGCTAGTTAGCAATGGGGGGCCTTTCTTATCTTCATCCACACGACTTACGTACTCTGATGTGTTTGTTCCGCAGGAAAGGCTTTTGACATCACTTACGTGCGCCTCAAGTTCCACACCAGCCGTCCAGAGAGCTTCGCCATCTATAAGCGCACTCGGGAAGACGGGCCCTGGATTCCTTATCAGTACTACAGTGGGTCCTGTGAGAACACGTACTCAAAGGCTAACCGTGGCTTCATCAGGACCGGAGGGGACGAGCAGCAGGCCTTGTGTACTGATGAATTCAGTGACATTTCCCCCCTCACCGGTGGCAACGTGGCCTTTTCAACCCTGGAAGGACGGCCGAGTGCCTACAACTTTGACAACAGCCCTGTGCTCCAGGTAGGCACCCACAGGGTGGTGTGGGAGCCAGCTGCTCTACCCAAGTGAGCCATCCGTGGGTGGCTAGGTTTTAATGCCATTCTCCTGTGTGTTATCTATAAGTGAAAAAAAAAAAGCCATTTTCTTCCCTCTGCCTTGGGAACATGTGTTCTTATGTTCTTTTACTCTTAAAAAATATATCCCAGGGTGTAACCTTTCTAAAACACATGTTAGTTTAAGGAGGTATTTTGAGACAAAGTCTGCCCATGTATGTAGTTGAGGATAGCCTTGAACTCCTGACCCTCTAGCCTCCACCTCCCCAGTGTTGAGATTATGGGTGTACACCCCCACACTCTGCTTCTTTGAAAATCTTATTAAAACTGAACAGTTTTCATTTTCGTCTGTGCTCGTGAGGAGGGAACATATCGCTTCTGACTTTTCCAAGAAAATATTTGGTGTGGGGCTAGGGATGTATATCCCGCTTGGTAGACTGCTCAGTTACCAGTGCCTCTAGGTAGCTGGTTCAAGGCCAACCTGAAATACATGAGATCCTGTCTCAAAAAGATTCTAATTCTTTTACATTTTGAAGTTTATTTTGTGTCTATGTGTGTGTAAGCACAATAGCATGTGTGTAGGTTAGGCGGCCAGTGCATGGGAGTTGGCTCTCACCTGGTGGGTCCTAGAGGATCTGAGGGCATAGACTTGACGGGAGGTGCCTCTGCCTGCCGAACCTTCTCACTGTCTGCCCATTCTCCGAGTAAATAAAATAAGGCATTTGAAATAACCTCTTATTTTTCTTGCATCCTTTCATAACTGTTCCTTGATTTGATTTTATTTGAAAATAAGCCGGGCGTGGTGGCACACGCCTTTAATCCCAGCACTCGGGAGGCAGAGGTAGGAGGATTTCTGAGTTCAAGGCCAGCCTGGTCTACAAAGTGAGTTCCAGGACAGCCAGGGCTACACAGAGAAAACCTGTCTCCAAAAAAAAAAAAAAAAAAAAAAAAAAAAAAAAGAAAAGGTAGAAAAGGTATATTTTTAAAATTAGCAATGCGAAACAACTGATGCAAGATATTTAAGATTCTCTTCTTCCTTCCTTTCGACACGAGGACACTTGTCTGTGCTGCTGATAGTCACTGTGGGAACTCTTTCTTCCTGACCTGAGAAGTTGAGTTCTAGAGTCAGGATAACAGTTAGGGTGCCTTGGCGTGCTTATGCATCACCTGAAAACCTTTTCCCACCTAATAATAAAACAAATCAAGGATTCCTTTCCTCTGTTCTGTGCGCATCCCTGTACATCCTCGTATGGAGTCTCTGTGTACTGCTCAGATTTCTCTAAACTTCTCACATGCTCTGGCTATGTGCTCATGGAAGAGTGAGGAGCCCGTGTCCTTCTTAGTATGTTGATACAGTCACTGATGTCATATCTATTTGCATGGTGATGTAAGTATCTAGATGGGGGCCGTCTATATTGGCTGACAGAGGAGAGAAGGAAGGACTAGCTGTGACTTTGCAAATGCTACTCCCATTTCATGAAAAGGAGTTCTTCTGGGCTTTCTACTTCTGGATTTTCAGCCTCTGTCTCTGGAATTTATTATAATTACTATTATTTTCCGTTTATTTATTTTGTATGTATATGTGAGAGCACAGGTGTACACGGTAACATGCACATGTAGGCCAGAGGACAACATGCAAGACCTTCTACCATGTTGGTCCTGGGGTTCGAACTCGGGTCATCAGCCTTGGCCACAGACATCCTTACCCACTGAGTCCTCTCACCAGCCCTGTAATTTGTTATTACATTCAAGGACACCTTTTGATTTGGTTGTATAGTTGTAGGTAGAGCCAAAAGATGAGAATATATTTTTCTGATGTTCGGTTTCTCACCCATTGTACTCTTTTGGGCTGTCCAGAGAGGGTACATATGAAAGTAAATCCATTAGCCAGTGCCTTTGTGAGATGGGTTCTTGTGATGCAGATGAGATACAGGACAGAGAGAACAGCTAACTTAGATGGAATAACTGAAGATGGAAAGAAAGCCTCAGGAGAGGCGAGACAGCAGACGTCTGCCACACTTGTTTCTTTGGTTGATTCTGTTTCCTGGCCTGTAGGGTCTGCAGTGGGGCCAGGAAGAGTGGTGTTTGAGGTTGTAACTGGTTTTCTGGCTCCTTTGCTGCCAGCATGCCCACCAGCCTGTCCTGAGCAGCTCCCCTGGAGGGACTCTGCAGTTTACTGTTCTTCACGCCCTAGAAACCAGTGAGACTATGTGTTAAGAATGCCTTGAGTGTTCGTTTCATTGTGTGGTAGCTTTAATTATGTGTGTGTGGATAGAAGAGCCCTGGCTCTCATAGCCTAGGGCCAAATCGGGTGAGCAGATGTGACATCTAGTTGATCAGATTAAGCTGCCTTCTCTCCGACCGAGGAGATGGAGAAGTTCTCTGGTCTCACTGGCTGAGTATCATCAGGGTGTGTTGGTTTGTGGTTCTTAGTCTCTGTTATAGCACTTGTGTGGTAGCTCTTAACTGTGCTGTAGTGCAGTGGGTTCTCAGCCATAGATGCCTGAGCAGTGTTGTGGTGTCTAGGTGTATATTAAGTCTTTTAACCCTTGTAACTCTGTAAGTTGGTTGTTTTTTTTCTTATCTTCATTTTTACAGATGAGGAATCAGAGCTCAGAAAGGATGTAAATTGCCCCAGCTTTCAGTTGTAAGCGACAGAGCTGACACTGGGCCTCTGTTCGGTTGAGCCTCAGATTCTCTGTTCTTAAGATAGTCATATTGATGAATAAGATATTCATATTGCAGGCAGTTGACTCAGTGGTGCCCTGTGAGCTTTACTTCTTTAAGAAGGGGAGCTGTGGTAAAGATGGAGCCTTGGAAGGTATTATTAGCATTAAGCAGAGGTGTGTTTAGCTATTTACGTTATGGACAACTAACAGATTCCTGCCATTATGGCCCCGAGTGGGAGTTGTTATTGAGTTCCAAGACTGGATACAGTGAAATCATCTTCTCCATTCTAATTATACTCGAAGCTTCCCGAAGATTAGTTTTTATGAGTTCTCCGCCTTGCCAGGTGTTTGGCATAGCCTGAGGCTGGTTCTTTATCAGGAGTGCGCTCGATGGTCCCGTAGAGCTCTCTGCAAGCATAGATGCCTGCGTCAGTCCCTATTTGTACATCTGTGAGGATGAGTCTGACACACAGTGCCCAAAGGTCTCCTGGACTTGAGTTGAAGTGCCATCTTTGGGTTTGGGCTCACACACCAGCCGGGTCAACTGAAGGCTGAGTCTTTCTCTTCCGCTGTGGTCTTCCATGTTCAGGAGACCAGAACAGGCTTTTTTCCACAGTGAGGACAAGTCCCTTGGCATCGCGAATACTCCCTATTGAGCCTCTGCTTGTGTCAAATTGACTGATATCCCCTCTGCCAAAACCAGCTGTACGTCCAAGCCCAGAGTCAGCATGGAGAGGGACTGCCCAGGGTGTGGCCCTGGCAGACGGAGTCATTGGGATCATTTTTATAGCAGTATGAGCATCTGATAAAGTTAGCTCAATGAAAACATGGTTACTATAAGGGCTTAGATATAAAAATCAGGGTAATAGCGCAGCTTTTATTCTTGTCTGCTGCTGTTACAGTACACCTTTCAACTTGATCTGACATAGATTCATTGCCTTGTACCAAGCGTGAGGGACCCCGCACTGAGCAAAATGGACACAGATTCCTACCCTCTGATCCATTTGATGGGGTGGCATAGGCAGTGTGGACATGAGTGACAGCAACAAAGCAATGACGTGGTGATAACTTTAAGGTAGAGTGGCCTTGGAAGACCTAGCAGAGGTGACATTGTGTAAAAGATCACAACAAACACAGACTGCACTCAGTGGGCTCGGGTCCATATGCTCACACACGACCTTGTGCTTAGGTCTCTGTCTGCCTAAGAGAGCCTTGCTCAGCCCTTTCAGTCACCTCAGGAAGAAACAGCAGTGCCCTCGCCTTTGGAAACTCCAAGTTGTGAAGTGATGGTGTTAGCTGCCGAGGAGACAAGGAGGAAACTATCAGGGAATTTAAGGTTTGTAGTTCAGCAGTTCACTGATGGAGCAGAAGACGATCTTGATTGACATAGGAACTGTTTAGAAGAGTTTGTCAAGTGCATCTCTCATCTTCAGCTCCTCGGCTTCTCTTCATGTGTCTGCTTGCCTTTTTGCTTCCTGGCAGGAATGGGTAACTGCCACTGACATCAGAGTGACGCTCAATCGCCTGAACACCTTTGGAGATGAAGTGTTTAACGACCCCAAAGTTCTCAAGTCTTACTATTACGCAATCTCAGACTTTGCTGTGGGCGGCAGGTGAGTGGACTGTTAAAGCTGCCTTGATGGTGGTGGGACTTTGATGTAGAACTTGTTTATGACTTTATTAGAACTTAAGGAGGGACCACGTGGATCTGGAAAGACAAGCCATAACCTAGAAGACTTTTCTTATCAGATCTTCTCATTCTGGAAGCTAAGCAACTGGGTTTTCTGAAACCTTGTTAAATCTACATTTATTGACCACTTAAGTGCAGAATCCAGTAATAGGTTCTGCAGAGCAGTTGCCCAAGGGAGAAACCTTGACCTTCTTGGATCTTAGGAGGGAGTTAAGGATAATTCTTAAATAGGTAAAAATCAAAACATAGGCTGAGTGTCCCTAATCTACTATCTCAAGGTGTTCTAGTTTGCTTTCTGTTGTTGTGAAAAACACCCTGACCCAAAGCAAGTTAGGGAAGGAAAAGGTTTATTCGTCTTAAAAGTCCCAGATTATAGTCCATCACTGAGGGAAGTCAGGGCAGAAACTCCAGCAGGGCAGGAGCATGGAGGTAGGAACCGAGCCATAGGCCATGGAGGGTGCTGCTTACTGGTTGTTCTCCATGGCTTGCTCAGCCTGCTTTCTTGCATAATCCAGGATCCTTGCCTAGTCATAGCACTACTGCCTGCAATAGTTGGCTCTCCCTACATCAATCATTCATGAAGAAAATGCCCACCTACAGGTCATTCAGATAGAGGCATCGATTTCATAGAGGGTCCTCCCAGATTCCCCACACTTAGGCCAAGCTGATAGAGAAATTAACCAGCACACAATACTTGAAATGTTACAAAGTAAAATATTTTCTGGTGTTCATGTGATGTCACAAGTGGACAGTCAAAATGCTGGTCCCTGAGCGTTGTGTAAAATTACCTTCAGGCCATGAAATTCATGCTGTGACTTGGTCCCACTCCCAAGTTTGGTTTTGAAAGAGTTCAAGAATCCAGAAACTTCCATGTCTCGAGCACTTGGGGAGGGTGTTGGGCACTCAGCTTGTGCTAGTGCACCCGTGTATATTCAGAACAAAACCAAAAATGTCATGAATCAAGATACAGAACTGCAAGACTAGAGGAGCAGATGGGGTCTGGATGGGTCTTAGAGGGCAGGTGGGATTTGAGTGGAAGATGTCTGGATTGAGTGCAGGAGGATGACTGTGTATTAGCAGAAGTTCAGCGTGTAACTCTGCTCCATGGGAAGAAAACATCTTTGCACAGCTATAAACCAGAAAGATCGCTTTATGCCCAGAGACGACAGGCTAAGAATCATAGACTTTCTTCTCTGGTGTTAGCCCGTGAAATCTCAAGAGCAGAAAAATTATTTTTGTTTATGGTTTTCCCAACATGCTCAGTGAGGTTGATTTGAAATGTAGCCACTGAGAAATTTTTTGGCAGTGTTTGGAGTAAGGCTGTAATATGAAAACTGGGTTAGGAAGATGAGTGTTCGTTGAGAGTAGAGGATAGTGGTACATAGATAGCTCTGAAGATGCCACGAAGCCCATTACTTTATATCCTAACCTGCAGAATCAGTTCAAAGACATGTCTCGGGTGAGTGTGGAAAGAGGTAAAGGGGCAGTGTGGTGCAGTCCTCTTTGATGTTGTATAATCTGGATATGAGACAGCAAACACCTGATGGCATGCAGATCGAGAGGGACATATAGGTGCATTTTACTGTGAAAGGAGAATGACCAGGTCTTTAATCAAAGATGATCTTAAGGTCTAATGATCAAGAAGAGAACAGTGCTACCACCAGCAAACTAAGAAAATGGGCTAACTTGGAGGTGCTGGTGCATTCAGTCCTAGATTTGTATAGTTTTAGGCCCTGGGAGACACTAAGTTTGTATAATCACCAAGGACAGGAGCCTTAAAGAAGGATCGAAACAGAATTATCAAGGCAGGATTCATCTCTGCATGATGAAGATGACTCCAGTGTGCACAGACATTTTTAGGTGTAGATGAAGCTGTAGAATTGCTGTCTTTAAGGAAGCAAGTGAGAGACTCATCTGTTCCAGCCACATTCACGTCTCCAAGTTCCCTCGGGCCCTCAGTTTATTGCTATACTTGCATCTAGGGGGTCCTTCAGTGATCCGTGCCCACAGAGAGCCCCAGGGGACCACCTAACTACTGGGCATCTATGGGGAGTGAGGCATCAAAGTCAGTGGCCCTCCTCCTTCAGTCAGAAGCACACTCATGAGTGTAGATTACTGATATGTGTATTAACCTGTATTCTGTGCAGTCCAGTGTGCAGAAATAGAGCAATTCCCAGTGACTCTGAGAGGAGCTTTGACTCTGTTTTACAGGTGAGGTTCAGGTACTCTGTAAGTGACAGGGAAGCCCAGGTGGCCTGGTATCAGACTTTATGCTATTCTTTTTTTTTTTTTTTTCCGACTTTATGCTATTCTTAATCATTGTCTTCTGCTTCCCGACAGTCTTGACTTCAGGAAACATCCTGCTAGTGCCTTAGAAACTGTTAGGGACTTTCTACTGTCTAGTTAATGTCCCATCTTGGGATTTTTGGTGTGTGTGTGTGTGTGTGTGTGTGTGTGTGTGTGTGTGTGTGTGTGTGTGTTTCAGCTTATCCTTGCCAAGTTCCTGAGTTTATACTTTTGAATGGTAAAATTCAAAAAATTCTTAGGTTACTTTTGGTTTGCTGTATACCCATTTCTTCTGCATCATTTTTAGGATCTGACAGCAGTTCCATTCTTAGCTGTTCCTGTCTCTTTTCTCTCCAGGTGTAAATGTAACGGACATGCCAGCGAGTGTGTAAAGAACGAGTTTGACAAACTCATGTGCAACTGCAAACATAACACATACGGAGTTGACTGTGAAAAGTGCCTGCCTTTCTTCAATGACCGGCCGTGGAGGAGGGCGACTGCTGAGAGCGCCAGCGAGTGCCTTCGTGAGTGCTGCTGGTGTAGTCTGCCCAATGTCTTAGGGACTATAGCAGGAGGGAGGGAATGGTGACTTCCTCATCGATTGGAAACTGAAATGCACTACTTCTATAGAGTAGGGTACTGAGCCACATGCACATCAGAGGAAAATGATAGATAAGGAAGTTGGTTGTGAATAAGTCCCACTGGTTTTGTTTCCTTCATGGACATCAACGTGGAAGCCGAATCTCCAAGGTTCAGGAATTTGATTAGACTCAAATACTGGGCCAATGTAGCACCTCTAAACTGCGACCTCTGAAGTCACTGTGTGGCCCTTTAAAATCAACCATTCCTCAGTATCTATATGAGATGGATTCCAGAACTTTCCTCACGTACCAAAGTCCATGCACGTTCAAGCTCTCTATGTAAATGGCGTAGTATTGGCATGTGACCGTGCACTCTCTTCCACGTCTGTTGTCTGTTGGTTACAGTGTAGACGCCATGTAAATAGTCCCACATTATTTGGGGAATAAGGACAATAGAGAAAAGTCTGTATATATGTATTCAGACATAAGTACAGACATTATTTCCCCCTACATAGTTGATGATTGATGGGATCTGTGGGCGTGCATCACCCTAGGTACACTTGTTTAGACTCCTGCACTCCAGCAGCCAGCTTGGTTAGCATGTGTCAGTACACTGACTCGATTCATCTTTTCTTTATCTGACCAATGAGAATAGAGGGAAGAGCTTGCCCAGCCACTGCCCTGCAAATCTGGGTGGCTTCAGGAGAAGGGGTAGGTCCTGTGCCCTAGTAAAAGGTCAAGATGAAGAAGTTAACACATACTTACCCTTCAGAACGTCTTGGCTCACTGTGCACAGCCTGAGAGGGGGACTCCGGAGAGGAGACAGAGTCATGACTTGTGAAAGGCTTAATAGGAACAAACGTTAAAGCCACCACAGTGTTCTTGAGTCCTTCATCAGTCTGGGAAATAGAAAGACTGAGAAAAAAGGACTCTTGGAACTTAGAGCAGTTACCACAGCACCTTGTGAAGGACTTTTGACTGTTTTCATTGAGCTGTCTTGAGCAAATTGTATTATTCGTCTTTAATTTCTCTCAACAAAGCCCGGAGTTGCTGATAAACTTTCCCGCCTCCTCTAGCATTTCTAGGAATTCCAGGGAGCTTCTTTAATCCCATTACCTAATCCCATTACCACACTAATGTAACTGGATGTTGTAAGGCGAGGACTGGTGAAAGAGATGCACGAATTACTTCTAAAACATCTAAACACATGTGCATTTGAAAAGTATGTGTGTACCGATGTCGTGTTTCTAGTTTTTCTAGGAAATAGGAACAAACAAAATACTGTTAGCTCACTGATCACAGGCTTTGATAAGGAGCTCGCTGGATTTGCCTTCCTCCATAGTCTCTTCAGGACCAACCCCTCAGAGTATAGTTTCTGGATGATGTGACTATGACAGGACAATCAGGATACTGGGGCTAGACAAGAGAAGAACACAGCTGTCTTCTCTCATCCTAGCCATTAACGAGCGAGGTACAGCATGGCCTATAGCTTTGGGATGGAGCAGAGTGGACAAGGGAATTGTTCTGCCTCATGATCCCAACACCGGACCACTACTCCAGAAGGCTAGATTGACTGCAGGGTGTCATAGAACAGCTTGGGGGTCAGAGAAATAGCAAGTGAAAGGGGAAGGCACTGTACAACAACTACTGAAAAGGGTGGGGGCACCAACTTAACAAACTTGGTGCCAGCAACTCAAGTTTCTAAAAATGTTTTCAGTTGTAATTCTATAATAGGATATATTGTACAGAGAAAGAAAATACATATTCAGATATCTTTTAAAATAGTTTGAAAAGTATTTATTGTAAATTAAGCAAAATTTTTGTTTTTATGTGATGGACAAGAACTTATATGTGCTTTGGACAGATTAAGTCTTAGAAAATCATCTCACTAGAAGCAGCACTAAAAACTGAAATATTTCTTTATTTTGGATACCGGATCTTAGTATGTAACCTTGGAACTCACTGTGGAGACCAATCTAGCCTCAGATACATAGAAACTTGCCTCCTGAGTGTGCACTGCCAAGACCAGCCAGTTACTTAGTTTTAAAGTACGGTTGTGTTTAACAGATGACCTAGTTAGATCTGTGGTTCCCCAGTAGATGGATCTGAAGTGTCTAGATTTCCCTGTCATTCTGCTTGCGTCATCAGACATGCTAATTTAAACCTACAGGTCTCAAGTTCCCTGGTCTGGAGAGAGTAGTCTGGCTCCTTGGAAGCTGGTGTCTTAATGTGTTTGAATTATTGAGGCAAATGTCCAAAGAAAAGATGCATGATAAATTAGTACCTTGTTTTTGCTGTTAGTGCTAGAAGTAGAAGATAAGGAGTTAGGAAAATGGGTGTGATTATATACATTGTTACCCGTGGGGTGCACTGGGAGGCAGAAGCCAGCAGGTGTATGGCTCAAGGCCAGGTCTACATAGTGAGTTCCAGACCAGCCAACACTGCATAGTGAAATCTTGTCTCAGAAAAACAGAAAAATGATCATTTGACTTGGCTCTTATGTATGAACAGCCACTGGGAGACAGATTCTCTTCTGAGTATAGGAGTTCTTATGTATACTTTTTCTATGAGGATGGATATTTCTTAGTAAAGTAATGGATGATCAGGCTTTCTGAATTTGTTGACATACTGGTTTTTTTTTTTAAATAAACAATGTAGCTAGCAGTCATTTTTATTCTATGCCATCTGTCATAGAGATGTAAATTGAGGTTTGGTTTTCTTGGGAGTCTTTTAAAATGCTTTCTTAAAGGTATATAGGTCTTGGAGGCTCCAGAGATGGCTCAGAGGTTAAGAACACATACTCATCTTCCAGAGTTTATTTCCCAATAAAGCACCCATGTTGGGTGACTCACCACTGCCCCTAACTCCAGGTCCAGGGGATCTGATGCCCTCTGCAGGCATCCACACACATACATAACATTCACTCACACAGATATACACACAGTTTGTCTTTTTAAAGATATACTTATGTGGCATAACTTGTATATTTAGCTTGTGACTGCAATGGCCGATCCCAAGAGTGCTACTTTGATCCTGAACTATACCGTTCCACTGGACATGGTGGCCACTGTACCAACTGCCGGGATAACACAGATGGTGCCAAGTGCGAGAGGTGCCGGGAGAATTTCTTCCGCCTGGGGAACACTGAAGCCTGCTCTCCGTGCCACTGCAGCCCTGTTGGTGAGTGACATCCATCCCAGTGAGTGGAGTAAGCTAAAAGAGAAGTCTCCTGAACCCTGAGGAAGGAAAGCTTTGCTTTCTGAGCATGTGCAGAGTTAAGTGTGGCGTGATGTATGCTGTTCTAACTTATAAACGTCTCATTCTGCCTCCTTCATGCTAAGTTGAACTTTCAGATAACTTTCTAGTGTGTATAGAAGAAGGAGCAGTTCTGTAAATAATTGGCAGCTGGGCCATAGACCATTTGAACTTTGACTGTGAAAGGCTTTTCCTTGTTAATGATTTTGTTTAGTCTGATATCCGTGGGGAGCTGAGCTGCGCACAGCATGTTAGTGTGTGTCTAGAGATGCGTAGCATTTAGTCTCTTGTAATCTTTTTAATTTTTATCTTTTGAGAGTTGGGCTAATATTTTGTTGTTTGGACCTTTGTATACTAAAATTCTAGACAGGAGCCTTAAGGAACATTTGATTTCCAGAGAGGTGACTGGTCTGTGTGGACTGTATCACTGGGTACAGTTTTGTTCCAGAGTGGTGGGTAGATTTACCTCGGGTGTGCCTGGGACACTAAACTGTTAGGGCTTATAAAGCCATGATTTACAGAGTTGTCATTTGGCGTTCAGTCCTCATTTTCTCTGTCATCCAGAGATGACATACTGGTCATCAGGCATTGCTTTTGGCTCCTGCTTGTGTTTGCTTTGACATTGGTTTTACTTACCCATCTGTCCAGGCTTGGAGTTGAACATGAACTCTTTACATTGTAGGTTCTCTCAGCACACAGTGTGACAGTTACGGCAGATGCAGCTGTAAGCCAGGAGTGATGGGTGACAAGTGTGACCGTTGTCAGCCTGGGTTCCATTCCCTCACTGAGGCAGGATGCAGGTAAATGTTTTCAGGAGCAGAGACGGGTCCTGGGTCTGCGCAGGGACACGGTAACTGTAGTGGGAGCATTTTCCCAGCGGTAATGGCCAAGACACTTCTAGACTCGCAGTGGTGATGGCCTGGGACTGGGGGGACAGAAAGTGCTTTTCAGTAGTTTTAAGCTAGCATGTACAGTATTAGGTTTCATCACGGGGGATGAGTATTCTTGACTGAAACCAAATCCAAATATAAAGCTAACATGAGTTCACCCTGTCCTTTAGAGATTCTCTGTGGGTAGAATCTGCCGTCGTGTAAAACGGGTTGACTTTCAGAGTGGGGCTTCTTTCCTGCCTGTTCTTTTTATTTCATTCCATTCCCCTCAAACAGGCCATGCTCCTGCGATCCTTCGGGCAGCACAGACGAGTGTAATGTTGAAACAGGAAGATGCGTTTGCAAAGACAATGTTGAAGGCTTCAACTGTGAGAGGTAGCCCCAGCTCCTCTAGCTCTGTGTCTGGCCTTGGCAGCAGATTTCCCGAGAAAGCAGTGCCTGATCGTGCCTTAATCTCTTCCAGATGCAAACCTGGATTTTTTAATCTGGAGTCATCTAATCCTAAGGGCTGCACACCCTGCTTCTGCTTTGGCCATTCTTCTGTGTGCACAAATGCTGTTGGCTACAGTGTTTATGACATCTCCTCCACCTTTCAGATTGGTAATGTAGCCCTTATGCACCACCTCACAGGCCTCTAGAACTCCCAAGACCATTCCTATATGGGTAGTTTGGTTTTTTGTTTTTTGTTTTTTTTTATCAGTAACTTGGGAGTGTTTTTGATACTAGGGATATTTGATGTTACTAATATGCATAGTTTTTCTCTTGTGTGGCCCTTTAATGAGGACATACATATGATTTTAGAGAATGTATTGTAGTAAGCAGTGTCTGTAAATATTTTATTAAAAAATACAGCAAAATGTATCTTTCAAGGAACAGTATATATAGGTTCTGTTACAGGGTCTTTTTTGTTGGTGGTAGTGGTAATTTCCTTATAGAAAGTGCAGTTCATACACTTTGTGGGGCCTGGGTATAGGATGCTTGTCATCTGAACGTGCTCTGGTCTTCATTCCTACCTGCAGATGAGGATGGGTGGCGCGTGGAGCAGAGAGATGGCTCGGAGGCGTCTCTGGAGTGGTCCTCAGACAGGCAAGATATTGCCGTAATCTCAGACAGTTACTTTCCTAGATACTTCATCGCCCCTGGTAAGTGAGGCTGCAGAGCCACACAGCTTTCTAGATCCTTCTCTTGGTCACATCCTCACACCCTGACCCAGCCTAACTTCTACCTTCCAGTGAAGTTCCTGGGCAACCAGGTCCTGAGTTATGGGCAGAATCTTTCCTTCTCCTTCCGAGTGGACAGACGAGACACTCGCCTCTCCGCAGAGGACCTTGTGCTCGAAGGAGCTGGCTTGAGAGTATCCGTGCCCTTGATCGCTCAGGGCAACTCCTACCCCAGCGAGACCACTGTGAAGTACATCTTCAGGTGAGACTGTTCTCTCTGCCAACTCAAGCCTGACCGGCGGAGAAAGAGAAAGTGGCTTTCTGCTGTTTTGTTTTATCTTGAGTTGATCTGGCCTCAAGGTGTGTGTTAAAGAGAAACTTCTGGGCTAGATGTGGTGGCTCATGCTTATTGTCCTAGACCAGTGGAGGTTGAGGTAGGAGGATTGCCAGGAGCTCAAGGCCAGCTTGGATTACACAGCAGAAATTCTCTGGGGGAAAAAAAGCCCTAATGGATTATGGAGCTGAGCCCTTTGTTATCTATCTCTCAGTTGTACTGAGAAGCTGGCAATGCTCTCTTTCATTTGGTTAGCTTGTCAGCATGGCCCGTGGTGGCAAGAAACAGCCTCCTTGCAGCCTACCCTTACAGGGGTTCTGTGCCCTTTCTTTGTCTCCAGGCTCCATGAAGCAACGGATTACCCTTGGAGGCCCGCTCTCTCCCCGTTTGAATTTCAGAAGCTCCTGAACAACTTGACCTCTATCAAGATCCGTGGTACATACAGCGAGAGGAGTAAGTTGTGATGTCATTTAGGAGTTGATTAAGGAGGTGACTGGGTATAAAAGGACTGGGTATAAAAGGATTCATGATAAAGAAAAGGTCCTGTTCTGATGTGTTCACACTGATCCAAAGGATCACCAACTGTATATTAAAATGTACTTTGAAACACTCTTTAAGGATTTGGAGAACATTCACTAAAATTAGTGATAGTCTTATTTTATAATTAATAAGCCAATTGAAATGCCATTTTATATATAGATTTTCTCAGTCTTATTATTAACTACTAGTTCAACTTGCTTGACCTTCAACCTCCATTTCTTTTTGTTTACTGCCATGTAATTATCAAGTGATCTGAACTATTGGCTAAATTATCAGAATCTATGTATTACCCTGTGAACATTGGCTTTAATTTTGTGTAAATAAAGGTTTAAAAATATGCCTTCAAGAACTTACTAATGAGGGCTTTTTCCCCCCCTTGGCTGAAACTTGGATGTGTTGGGGTGTTTGTTTGCTTATTTTTTGAAATCCCTGCCTGAGTGTCCAGATGGAAATGTTTTATAAGTAATTACTAATATGGATCTGGGCCCTTGGAAGAGGTTTGGATTACGAATGTAGGTTAGAAGTTGTCTACATTTTGGTCCTTTATTTGTAAACTTGGGAAAATAGGAAGGGGATGGAATCCTAGAAACAGAGTTGAGGTCTGTGCCCTGAAGCCCAAGGAGGGGAACGTGGAGAAGAAAGAATAGTTACAGGTTTGGGACAAGAGCAGCATTGGGTGTTAGATGGGCATGGGAGGGGACTGGGGAGGAGCTTAGCTTTGGCTTAGCTTGGAAACTGAGCAAGACCCCAGGACTCTCTGAACAGTCATTTTGAATGTGAAAAAGTAAAATAAAGAATATTCTCTTCAAGAACTTTGAAGGAGACGAAAGAGATGAATTATCATTGGGGAGTAGGAGCAAGATTGAAGGGAGAATATTTTTAGACCAGGAAGACAGAAGAATGTTTAGGGATTAGAAGTGCACCATAACTCATGGTCTGACTGGAAAAAAGCCGTACACCTATTAAAGTTAGGTTCAAGCCAGCAATAGAAGTTTCCTTCAGCCTAGGTGGTCAGTTTCCATATGAATTATATAAACAGCGAGTCATGTTGCATAACGTGGGGGAATGCACTTTACCCATGATGGTATCTCCAAAGGCCCACTTGACTGTGGTTTCTGCTGGATTGGATGGACCATTGGTCTAACTCAGCATAGCTTTCTTTTTCCTCATGGAAATGTCAGAGCATGACTTGTGGCTTAATGGCTTTGGGCGGGCTGCACACTCGTCAGAGCTATACAATCCTCTTTGTGTGTTTGTGTGTGTGTGTGTGTGTGTGTGTGTGTGTTTGCGCGTGTGCCATACTTCAACTCCATGAGTATCCTGTACCACATGGTTGTCTTGGATGTCTTTTTCTGGTTGCCATTCCCATGAATAACCTAAGCTGATAGTTTTGCCTGCACTCTTGGGGCTGGCTTCTCACGAGCTACCCAGTGGTGATGAGCCTCTGGAAGCTGGGAGGCCCCTCAGTGGCTCTCTTTTCCACACCACAAACAGGCGCTGGGTACTTGGATGATGTCACCTTGCAAAGTGCTCGCCCTGGGCCCGGAGTCCCTGCAACGTGGGTGGAGTCCTGCACCTGTCCAGTGGGATACGGGGGACAGTTCTGTGAGACGTGCCTCCCAGGGTACAGAAGAGAAACTCCAAGCCTTGGACCTTATAGCCCGTGTGTGCTCTGTACCTGTAATGGGCACAGTGAGACCTGTGACCCGGAGACAGGTAAGAAGGCCTGTGGCCAGTGCTGGACCTGCCAGTCCTTTTGCCATTAGCAGTGGCATCCATTGTCTTCTTGTTACTGTACTGATAGTGTATCTCCACTCTCGCAATAGGTGTCTGTGACTGCAGAGACAATACAGCCGGCCCCCACTGTGAGAAATGTAGCGATGGGTACTATGGGGACTCAACCCTGGGCACCTCCTCTGACTGCCAGCCTTGTCCCTGCCCCGGTGGCTCAAGTTGTGCCATTGTCCCAAAGACAAAGGAAGTGGTGTGCACGCACTGTCCGACTGGCACTGCCGGTGAGTCTGCCTTGCTCCTCATCCCTCAGAGTTCTCTATGGTTGTGAGCATTGACACAGCCTTTTTCCCTCGGGTGACCTCACAACCCCAAGATGGAACTGCGGCTGTTGTTTTGCTGTGACTAAGAGAGCAGAAACTGAGTGCTCTGTTCAAGGCTGTGTGGCAAGGCACAGGTGAGCTGGGACTGCAACACAGCTTTGTGATTCCAGATAGAACTGTCACCACATATAATGTAATTTCTCATAAAGTAAGAACCCAAACTGGGCTTTCTGCTGGCTTGTCTGGAATTGCTCATGTGAAATGGCAATCTTAAAATTCTGTCTCTGAATCACCCTTCCAGCATCTCAGAGTCAGTCACTTTACATTGGGAACATCTATCTATCTATCTATCTATCTATCTATCTATCTATCTATCTATCTATCTATCTATTTTTAAAGATTTTGTTTATTTATTTTATATATATGACAAGTATACTGTAGTTATCTTTAGACATACCAGAAGAGGGCATCAGATCTCATTACAGATGGTTGTGAGCCACCATGTAGTTGCTGGGACTTGAATTCAGGTCCTCTGGAAGAAGCAGTTGGTGTTCTTAACCACTGAACCATCTCTCCAGCCCTATTTACTTATTTTTTTAAGAGCTTTGGGTAGACCTCTGTCCCCATTGTAGCCACCCCATTCATTTTCCAAAGAGCATAAAATTATGTCTCTTTTAGGTGTTCCTAGCTATTCTGACCACAGAGGGGTCACTAGCAAACTACCCCTCCTTGGCTTACTTTGCCTTCACTGTGAAGGGCAGGAAGACAAAACCAGGGCTAAACAGCGTGCTGCTTGTTCAGTATGTCTTACATGCACTGGTGGGATTTGAACCTTGACCCTAGACTTTGAAAGCAAGTTGCATTTTGGAATGAGTTTGATACAGGCTACCTGATATCTCTGTTTTAGTCTGATTCAAATCACGTCTCAAGCTTTTGAAGTATAGATTACATGTGGACTAGCTACACTATCAGAGGAGGCATCGAAGCTGGAATGTTGCCTTTGTACCCTGTGGCGATGGCTGTGCGGGAGCTGGTGGCTGCCCACAGCAGGGCCAGGAGGGCCCCCATTTCCCTCTGTTCCCCTGTGTTCTCGTCTCTTCCCTCAGCCCCACCTCCAGCCATACTTTCTGCTCAGCTCATTGACCTGGGTATTTGCTTGTCACGTCAGTATCATGGCCGTGCTGGACAGTGGCTGACTGCCTCTGATCTGAACTCTGACTTCCCACTCTCCTTGGTTTTCTTCTCTTTCCTCTTGGGTACCCCTTGATCACCTCTTTATTTCAGCTGGAGGTTTTCATATGACTTTGATGATCCAGTCTCTTCAGGCGACCAAGTCTGTATCGCAGCCCTGGGCACGCTCTCCTAAGCAGAGCCCTTTGTTCCTTTCCTGGGCACCCTCTCCTAGGCAGAGCCCTTTGTTCCTTTCCTTCCCCACCTGGTGCAGGGCTGGACGCTTTCTGTTCACCCTCTGCATCTCCTCTCCCTTTTTCTGTCTGATGAGACGTGTGCACCGCATCAGATCCGGCCTCCTTGGAGTTACGGTAGCCAGGAGCACATGCCGGAGATGAAAGAGGACAGAGTATTTATCCCAAGGCCTGGGTTGATGGGATCCTCAGGCTTGGTGGCCCAGAGTTACAGTTCCAAGCTTCTGGAAGGTAACCTTCCCCAGACAGCCCTGACAACCCTGTGGTCTGGTCACGGCCCCCTCCGTGCTGGCCCTAGAGCATAGGTTACAGAGTCCATGCTGGTCTCCACCTTCCTCCTTGATTCCCTATCTCTGCTCCCTGGGCCGTGCTAATTCAGTATGCCGATTACTCTATGCATTCTAGATCCACACAGCTATAATTCCAAACTTAAGTAACCCTCTTCTTCACTTCGTCCCTTTTTCTCCAATTCTAACCCTTTCCTTCCCAGCGGTCTATAGACTACCACAACCTGCCTGTTGAAGCCAGAATCCTTGGGTTCACACTTGATCCATCTTTCCTTCGTTTCTTAGAAACAGCCCCTCCTCTACCACTTCCTGCCGACGTCCAGCCTCCAGCCTCCGGCCTCTCAGCTGAAGTCCCCCTCACCCCCCTCTCGCTGGTTCCCCTGCTTCATTTGTTTTCCTGACATCTGTTCTTCACACAGGAACCAGAATGATTCTTTTAAAATGCCTTCGGATTACATCGCTATATTAGTATTTGTTTTCTTCTGAGCTATTTTGTGATCTTCCTGGCTTAGCCTCTGAAGCGCTGAGATTGTGTGTGTGCAGGGGCTGAGGTGGTAAAATCTCAGTAAGTAAAACCCTTGCTGTCAAGCCTCAAGGCCTGAGTTTAGTCCCTGGATCACAGGTAGTTGAAAGAGAGAACCGACTCCCATAAGCTGGCCTCTGACCTCAGTAGTCATACTATGGCATGCATGCAAACAAACAGCAAGAGTGGAAAAGAAAGGCTCTCTAGTATCTTGTCACTGCACTTGAATTTAAGTCTTTCTGTCACCATGGTCCGACCAGGGTTAGTTGGTTTCTGCATGTAGCCTTGTTCAGAAGTGTTCCCATGTATTTTTCTGACAGACTTCTCTGAATTCTAATCCTAATGTCTCTTCTCCCAGTATAAAATGGCCTTCACCCTCACTCTGATTTTAGCCACTGGGTTTGGTTGAATGCTCTCGGGCTTGTCTGCATCTGACATCTCGTGTGCATATCTGTGCTGATAATTACAGTAGCAGCTTCATGGGAGCAGAGACCACATCCACCCACTCGCATCCTGGAAGAGTGCTGGTGTGGATAGGAGATGCTTGCAGGCAGTTGTTTAGTGACTTAGCAAACAAACCTGATTGGTGAGAAACACTGGGCTCTCTTAGGCCCTGTTGGCTGCTCAGATTAAAGAGCTCATCTCGAGGGGACAGGAATGGCAGGGATGTATAGAAGGATGGACCGATCAGTGAGGATGCAGAACCTGAAGGTGAGTTTCTAACTCCAAAGCAGACATGGGTGGTACCTGGTTCGCTTAGAGTTCAGCATTAGCTGACAGTGCTTGAGTAGGGAGTGAGTGTCTTTTATAAGTTAGGAGACCCTGCTCGCTAGAGACTGTGTGGATGCAGAGACTGGTAAACCTCTGCATTACCAAGAATTTGAGCACATCATCTTGGTTAGTTGTCAGAGAATTTGAAATGAGGTAAGCAAACCAGGGATTATCCCACCTAGGAAGTATGTCAAGGCCACTCCACTGTTTTGGCCCAGTGGTAGGGCCTCGGCCTGGATCTCCTGCTCACACCACACCACACCACACCACACCACACCACACCACACCACACCACACCACACCACACCACAAGACCGTGTATATGCTGGTCAGACTAGACAGTATGTACCCATTGGTAATCTACGGCAGGAATGCCTCAGGCCTTTCTTCTTTAACCTCAGATCCTCTCATTCCCAGGCAAGAGATGTGAACTCTGTGATGACGGCTACTTTGGAGACCCTCTGGGCAGCAATGGGCCTGTGAGACTGTGCCGCCCGTGCCAGTGTAACGACAACATAGACCCCAACGCGGTTGGCAACTGCAACCGCCTGACGGGCGAGTGCCTGAAGTGCATCTATAACACGGCTGGTTTCTACTGCGACCGGTGCAAGGAAGGGTTTTTCGGAAATCCCCTGGCTCCCAATCCAGCCGACAAATGCAAAGGTTAGTCACTGGCCAGACTCAGTCACGCCCACACCTCGATGTACAGATCCACAGTGGGGTCTCTCTCAGTACTTACAGAAGTTTTCGAGAATGCAGTGTGAACCACTTCTTGCAGAACTTAAAATTGCTACACTCCATCAAAAACGTAAAACAGGAGAATTAATTTAGTATGCTTAACAATGTAGCCAGTGTTTTATTGCTTACTATTATGCAGGTAATCATCTGTTAAAAACCATTAATAAGATGGTTCTTTTCTCACCCTATGTTTACAAGGGCAATGTGTTTTAATTGCTAGCACATCTCTGTTCAGACTGCCAAGACAAGACTCTCTGCCGTATCGGCTTCTGTGTGAGACAACACAGGCCTAGAGAACCTGGTCCAGTGCCTTAGGTTTTACTGCTCTCCCTGGAGATTTGCATCTGTTGCTTTCTCTGTCTCCCCACCCTAGCCTGCGCCTGCAATCCCTACGGGACAGTGCAGCAACAGAGCAGCTGTAACCCGGTGACCGGACAGTGCCAGTGTCTGCCTCATGTGTCTGGCCGCGACTGCGGTACTTGTGACCCTGGCTACTACAACCTGCAGAGCGGGCAAGGCTGCGAGAGGTGAGACTTGAGTCTGTGTAAAGTGATCCTTGTTGTCTTTGTCTTAAGAAGTACATCTTTCCAAGCTACTCTAAGCAGCTGGCTTGAGGTTGCTTAGGAATTGTTTCCAGTGTCTTATGCAGGAAAGGCGCTGTGTAAATAGGGGACAGAAGGGATAGATAGCATAGTGGCAGTTCTGATGTGTCAGACACTAATTCTTTTTTTTTTTTTAAGATTTATTTATTTTATTTATGTGAATACAATGTAGCTGTCTTCAGACACACCAGAAGAGGGCATCCCATCCTATTACAGATGGTTGTGAGCCACCATGGGGTTGCTGGGAATTGAACTCAGGACCTCTGGAGGAGCAGTCAGTGCTCTTAACTGCTGAGCCATCTCTCCAGCCCTCAGACATTTCAAAATGCAGATTGCAAGGTTTCTTCTGAGACAGACTCATCAGGGCTGCAGCCTGGGAGTCTGTCCAGTTCTCTGTCAGTAGGGTTTAGTGTGGACCTAAGGGAACAACCCCTAACATTCTGATGAGTCGTCCTTAGCGTGCTGTCTTCCAGATGAGAATGTTGCCCACTCTCTGCCCCTCCTACCCTAGAAACATCTTGTGCTTCTCCTCAGGTGTGACTGCCATGCTTTGGGTTCCACCAATGGGCAGTGTGACATCCGCACCGGGCAGTGTGAGTGCCAGCCTGGCATCACCGGCCAGCACTGTGAGCGCTGTGAGACCAACCACTTTGGGTTTGGACCTGAAGGCTGCAAACGTAAGACATGGTGACTTGCAGTGCAGTGTCTCCCATGCCAGTTAGTGCGTTACAGGCCTGATAGCCTCTGTGGCCACGAAAGAAACCTCCTGTGACTATCAGAAAACTCTGGAGATCGAGGGCCTTTGGTTCCTCTGGTACCACCCTGTTGATGTCTCCTTTTCTAGTTTTTTTATACTTATTTCTCCTTGTAATTTTGTTTTCTAAAGAAAAAAAAATCCCCCCTGAAGCACTGAGCGTGTCCACTCTGCTTATTAAGGCTTCCTGACTACCTCGGCTCTGCAGATAAAGAAGCAGCCGTGGCTCTGCTCGGCCGCTATTGGCTTGCTTCGGCTCCACCCTTGGAGCCCATTTGGTTTGGTTGCATATAAACATCTGCTTCTCCTTGGCATAAACACTTGCCTGGAAATCAGAACAGTTTGGATTTTTTTGCTTTCTGAATTCCTTCATTTCTTGTGTGGAATGTAGAAATTCCAAAGAGAAAACAAACTGTAAAGAAGCGCAGGAAGTGTTAGGTTAGCATTTGGGTTTTCTTATTTCTTAGAGAAATTTAAAGATGAAAGTAGAGAGGAGTCCCAGAAGCATATGAGAAAGAGCGCTACATCATTTAATATACTGTGTGTGTTCTCTGTGTAGCTCAGGCTGACCTCACTTCCCCTTCCTCTACCTCCCAGAGACATATTCTCTACCATGCCTGACATTCGTGTAATTTTTATACCACATTGAGGTCATGTGCCCCAAGGGATTGCTGAGGTGACTCAGTTGATAAAGTGCTTGCCATTCGAGCAGGAGAGCCTGAGTTCAGATCCCCAGCACCCATATAAAAAGGCAGGTGTGTATCTGTAACGAGGCCGAGGCAGGTAGATCCCTGGAGCTCACTGGCCAGCAGCTCGGGTTGAGATGCAAGTCTCAAAATATAAGGGAGATCTAGGCACAGTGGCACACACCTTTAATGCTGACACAGCAGCTCTTTAGAGACCTGGACCTAATTCCAGGTAAAGGTAGGCAGAGCTCTTGTGAGTTTGAAGCCATCCCGGTCTCCATAGTGAGTTCCAGGCCAACCAGGGCTGCATAATGAGACTCTGTCTCAAAAATACACACACACAAAAATAAACAACAGAAATTAGGTAAACGGTGGTAGAGATGAACAGATACCCAGTGTTGACCTCTGACCTTTGTAAGCATATACATGCACATGTATGCACACATGCCACATGCTGCCCATATTACTTCACAACCTAGTTTTCCTTTTAAAATGTCTATCTTGCCTGCTACATGGACTTAGCTATTTAAAAGTCTCATAAGTGAATTTTTCATAAGTACACATGATGATGGTACAGTCAGTCCGAGTTAAAATGGGAATTGTCTCCTCATTCCTTAGCTTGTGACTGTCACCATGAAGGATCCCTTTCACTCCAGTGTAAAGAGGACGGCCGTTGTGAATGCAGGGAAGGCTTTGTGGGCAATCGCTGTGACCAGTGTGAAGAGAACTATTTCTACAATCGGTCCTGGCCTGGCTGCCAGGAGTGTCCGGCTTGTTACCGACTGGTGAAGGATAAGGTAAGCTGTCAGTAGGGCATTCACTCATTCATTCATTCATTTGTTCGTTCATTCACTCATTCCTTCAGCAGACATGAAGTAGAAACTCAAGTCTACTCTAAGCTCCAGAGAAGAAATGGTAGACACCTTGAACTTGCTCTCTCTTCTCAGAGGTGTATGTTCTAGTGAGGGGGGAGTGGCCAGAACCGCATACATAGGAGAACTACTGAGAAAAGTGCCTGAAGGGAAGGAATAGGTACTAACAAACCATGGGAAACTGCAGAGCCTCTGTAAGGAAACTCTCGTGATTCGAGATCCGAAGGATAAAGAGGCGGGAGCCGTGTGAGGGGGAGTGAGGCAGGCAAGCGCCTGGAACCTGGAAGCTGCCCAGACCCTGCCCTGGGAGGAACTTTGTCTGTGGCAGGTCATATAGGACTATGTTGACTTTAAGTGGGGAGTTTCGGGGACTATTTCCAAATTCAGTAGAGATGTACAGAAGTCCTTTACGAGGAGTGTTGTGACTGCTGTGTGAAGAGGGATTGTTAGGGATGGGATGAGGGGGAAGACCCTTGCATGGACAACATAAATATGTGTGTTGAGAGACCAGGACACGGAAAAAAGAAGAAGAATCAGGAACTGTCCTTAAGGTTGTTGTTTAATGTTGCTGGCGATGGTTTTAAGTCCCCAGGGAAATCAGATTCTCGAGTTCGGTTTGAGATGCCTAGCAGAGATCTAAACAATGCTCAGGGGAGAGGTCAGTACTGGAGAACTGTCAGTAGGCTGTGTGTACAGGAAGAATGGTACCAAGAGCTTGCCGTGGAAGCCAGAGAAACTGCCTGTGCTGTCTGTGTGAGCATGCAGACCTCCCTCTGCACAGAGCTCCAGTTTCCTGCAGTGTGCACAGCCAATCTCTCCCCCCTCCTTAGGTTGCTGAGCATCGAGTGAAACTCCAGGAGTTAGAGAGCCTCATCGCCAACCTTGGCACTGGGGATGACATGGTGACAGATCAAGCCTTTGAGGACAGACTTAAGGAAGCAGAAAGGGAGGTGACAGACCTTCTCCGTGAGGCTCAGGAAGTCAAAGGTATCGTGATCAAAACCTGTGTGACCTGGTGATCTCAGTTCTAATTTGTATAGTTTCATAAATTCTCAGGGCTTTGGCTTGTTTGTTTGTTGTTTTCTAGACAGGGTTTCTCTGTATATATAGCCCTGGCTGTCCTGGAACTCACTCTGACTGACCACAACTCAGAGATCCTCCTGCCTCTGCCTCCCAAGTGCTGTCCTTATTCTAAACTAGGCTTTTCCCCCTAAACTTAGGCGAACTCTTTTCTGCAATTATTAAGTGCCTGTAGTAAGCCTCGTCCTGAGCTCAGTGCCAGTGGTGAGAAGCTGGGTAAACCCTCCTCCTGTTTGCAGGATGCTCTCCATTATGGGACAAGTGTGCTCCCAGATGCACATAATAAATGTTCATTAAAAATTAGCAAGCATGGGACAGTAGTAACCAACTTCTCTTTGAGTATGTATGTATGTATGTATGTATGTATGTATGTATGTATGTATCCATTTGGAGTTACCTAGAAAAGTCAGCCTGTCCAAGAATATAGATCAGAAACTAAGTATGTTGCCTTTTCTCTTCATATAGATATCACTAATGTATAGAATTTTGATTTTTTTTTATGATTATTGAAGTAGGAAAGGAAGTGACTGGACATATTCGTTATGGCTAGTTGTTTTTTTTTTTTTTTTTAATGAGAGTCCACATGGGACATTTTTAGATATTGAAAAGCATAAAATAACAGTGACTTATTTTAATGTTAGATGCTTCTATGTATTTATTTGGGGTTGCTTGTGTATATCATTGTAAGTGGTGAACACTGCAAGGGACACCCTGCCCATTTACGACGTTCATTTCGTCAGCCACTTTAGCACGTGGTTTTCCACTAACATGCTTTATTAAAACAGCAAATCCACACACTGTTTGCTGTATACACAGTATCATGAGGTTGGCTATAGTCTGACATGTGGGGCTAACCAGGATGTGATAGAAAGCTCTGGGCCAATACCACCAGCATACAGGAGCAGGCCCAGGGCCAAAGAAGGGCAGCAAGTCTGGGCACCGTCATTCTACGCAACTTGGCATAGCTGCACCACTACTGGCAGCGTCCTCTGGCCACAGAAACCACATATTTCCTGTGCCCACACAGGTGGGTCGGCTGGCTGTGGCTCCACCACACTTCTTTGCATTACCTGCAAGCTGGAAGGACAGTGGGTTCTTGCTTCTCCGAGACCTGGAAGCCTCTCATAGGCTGAAGTGCCTTTCTGAGGCTCCTCATTTGTGCAAGTTCCCCGCTGACCTTTCCTGCTTAGGTTCCAACTAACCGAGAATGAAAATGCCTTCATAATGAATGCTTTGGCTTTTAGACTGGAAATACTCAGTTGTAGTTGAGATGTACTTATACTGTAGGCTTGGGAGAAGGTTATATGGAATGGTGCAGTGCTAGCAGGTAGACATTGGAGTTGAAGGACAATTGACCTGAACCTCCCAGCGAGCATCTCTGTTGTCCTCTCTGTGCCATTCTAGAGAACTGGACCTTGAGGAGTGGCAGTTGGGATCTAAAGCGGGCACGCTGCTTTAACAACAGTGGCTGATATTTTTCTGTTCTAAACTTGGTTTTATTTTCATAGTTTCTGAAAATTCTCTATATTTTCAAAGAACTGTGCACGGTGTCCTCTAAGCAGGACCCAGTGTGCAGTTAGGCATGGTTTCTTCAGGATGTCACTGTGCACGAGTGTTTCAGAACCTTACTGTCAAGTTGCTGTTTTCCAAACACGTTTTAATTGATCCTATCTTGGAACTTTCATATTTTTACACTCCTTATAAAATTTAGATTTTACACAGCATCATACTGAAATAAAAAAATGCTCAATTTTTAAAAATTAAGTTCATTTTAAGTGCTCTATTGGACATAAAAGTACACATATATTCACAGAATGATAATATTTTGATATGTGTGCATATATGCATAGCCCAAATTTTAAGTCAGGATAAACATTTAGCTCCTCAAATATTTGTTACTTCTTTATGGTGAAAACTGTCAAAACCCTTTCTTCAGACTTTTTAAAATGAATAGTGTTGATTATCAGTTGCCCCAGTTACTGTTCAGTAGCACACCAGAACTTCATAGACTTGCCTAACTTACTGTCCATCTCCCACCATCCCTCACCATCTGTCACCATCCTCTGCCATCTTCCACCATCCCCCCCACCATCCCCTACCATCCCTCACCATCCCCCACCTCCATTCCCCCACCATCCCTACCATGTCCCCGACCCCCCACCATCCCCTACCATCCCTCACCATCCCCTACCATTCCCACCTTCCCCCCCTCCACTCCCCCACCATCGCTCACCATCCCCTGCCTTCTGCTGCTGTAATCACACTGTATGTTTGATAGCTTTACCACTGTATTGTTGATATCAGCTTCCACATCTGGGTGAGGTCATGAGGCACTTTTCACTCTGTGTGACTTATTTCACCTGCCCCATCTGTGTAGTTGCAAATGACAGGATTTGATTCCCTTCTGAGGTTGAACAGTATCTCTGTGTTTCCGTGCTGTTTCGTTAACCACTGATGGTAGATGCTTTCACTGCTTGCCTATTGACGAGACTGCAGTGGTCTTTGACTTTTCCCTGGAATGTGTCTGTAGCGTTGGAACTCCTGGATCATGCTTTAGTTTGGGGAACCCCCTCCTGTTCTCCATCATAGCCGCACTATCGCACACTTCTACCAGCCGTGTGCAGGGTTTGCTGGTCTCCGCCCTCAGCAGAGCTTCATCTGTTCCATCTCTTTGACAGTAGCCATGCTGACTGAGCTCTCACTGAGCTTTTTTTTCTTTTTTTTTGGGGGGGGGGGATTGGTTTTTTCAAGACAGGGTTTCTCTGTGAAGCCCTGGCTGTCCTGAAACTCATTCTGTAGACCAGGCTGGCCTTGAACTCAGAAATCCACCTGCCTCTGCCTCCCAAGTGCTGGGATTAAAGGCGTGCACCACCACTGCCCGGCTCTCACTGAGCTTTTGACTTGAATTTCCTGGTGGTTGATGCCATTAAGACATCTCTCACATCCCTGTTTTTCGTCTGTGTGTCTTCTTTTGAGAAATGTCTGTTTTTGTGTGTTGTCCATTAACTCCCCCCGCCACAACTCACACACACTCACACTCACTCTCACACACAGACACACTCAAACACATACCACACACACCACACACACACTCACACACACACGTGCATACACACACACACACTCACTCACTCACATAGACACACACACACACACACACACACACACCGTTTTGATAATGAGCTTTAAAGTTGTTAAGTGCTTCCAGTCTCACGGTACTTACTTTCTCCCAGTCTGTGGTTGTCCCTGCTACTCTTGATGTTCCCTTTGCTGTGTAGCCCTCCAGTTTGATGTAATTGAATTTGTCCAGTTTCGCTTTTATTTCCTGTGTTTTTGGGGTCTTGTCCAAAAAAGGATCCTTGCCAATTCCAGTGTCCTGAAGCATTTTTTTCCTTTGAGTGATTTCTTTATTTCAGACCTTCTGTTCTAGTATTCAGTTCATTTGAGGTGGTTTTTTTTCTGACTGGTGGAGCTAAAGGTCCAGTTCCACCTTCGTGTGGTCATTTTCCATTCCTGTTTCCTGGCTGTCCTTTCACTGGTGCGTGTTTTTAGCAACTCTTTTGAAAGCTGCCTGGCTGCAGATGTGTGGATTTATTTCTAGGCTCTTTTTCTGTTCCCAGAACTAGTCAATTTGAATAGAACTTGAATTTTTTTCTATATTAATAAAACCTCATGACATGTGAGAATTTAAAACTGGCAAGCTTTATATTTGCACAGGTTTATATTTATCGGTTGATTTATTAGGACCCCAGTGTGAGGTTTAAAAAGAATGGAATAGTAAAATTCAACTATGTAGAAGCAGAGATCCAATTGAAAATTGCATACATTATTGGGACAGAGGTGAGGTGGGAGAGGAGCAAAAAGTATAGTTTAAAGAACAGAGAAGTTGAGTTTGCCACACTTCCCAAGTTTGTTGGTGGGCAGTTTTGTTTGTTTGCTTCTCGGTTTTGTTTCATTCTCAGGATTTTGTCTTGATTCATGTCAGGTTTTACTTTGTATCCCAGGCTGAGTGGGAGCTCCCCTGTAGACCAGACTGGCCTGGAACACGCAGAGAGAGAGCCACCTGCCTCAGCCTTCTGAGTGCTGGGATTAAAGGCCTGCACCATTCCTGGTGTCTGCTTCAAATGTCCTTTTTAATAGTTAGTGTTAGGCTTTTAGTACTTAGCAGTGTTTTAACAGTATGTAGTTGTGGTTAAATATGGCAGGTGTCATAGTATAATGATCAGTTTTACTTTTCTTCATCAAGCATCTGCATGCTTGATTGTGCTTTGCTGACTATTGTATAAGATTGTGGAGCCAGTAATGGGTAGAAAAGGGACTCAGAGTCACCCGAGACATTCAGTGCAGTGGGGCAGGCAGCAATGAAAGCTTGATGTGGTACAATAGAAGTTAGGGGAAATGTGTCTAAAAGATGCTGCTGAGGATATTAAAGATACAGTGCCACAGCTTCACATAGACGGCATAACCCCTCAGATCATTTATAGACTGTCTCTGCAATGCTCTTCCAGATGTAGATCAAAATCTGATGGATCGCCTTCAGAGAGTAAATAGCAGCCTGCATAGCCAAATTAGCCGACTGCAGAATATCCGGAATACTATCGAAGAGACCGGGATCTTGGCTGAGCGAGCACGGTCCCGAGTGGAGAGTACAGAGCAGCTGATTGAGATCGCCTCCAGGGAGCTCGAGAAAGCAAAAATGGCTGCCGCCAATGTGGTGAGGGAGTCTGAAGTTCTGGTGGGTTGGTGGGACCTTGGGTAATGGTGGATTGGAGTGTTGTGCGCATTGCCATCCTCCTACCTGGCACTCCAGAGCACGAGAGCCATGCTGCTCATGGTTATTGGGGCAGTCGCTTTTCTCCTTGCTGTGGCAAAGTGAACGGAAACAGGGTAAGACAGGAGAGGTCTGTTTGGTTCCTCGGCGTGGGCAAAGGACTGAGGCAGCTGTTGGTAGGGACAGAAGTACGTGGTGACTTCTCATACAGCAGGCAGGTCTAGAAGCCAAGAATGGGACAGAAGCAGAACAGTCTATACCCCTAAAGGCCTGTCCCAGTGACCCACCTTCTGAGGTTCCTGCCCCGGTGACCCACCTTCTGAGGTTCCTGTCCCGGTGACCCACCTTCTGAGGTTCCTGTCCTGGTGACCCACCTTCTGAGGTTCCTGTCCCGGTGACCCACCTTCTGAGGTTCCTGTCCCAGTGACCCACCTTCTGAGGTTCCTGTCCCGGTGACCCACCTTCTGAGGTTCCTGTCCCGGTGACCCACCTTCTGAGGTTCCCTAGCTTCTCCTAAATGGGGACCAGGTGTTCAACTACAGGAGCCTGAGGAGGTCACTTCAGGTTCAGACTTCAGCGATTGTCCCAAAACAGAACTGGATAAAAACTGAGAGATGTCTAGGCTCTTTCTCTTACTTGCCTCTTCCGCAGCATTCAAAATAAAAATAATTCCCAGCCAAAGGTGTCAATCAGAGGTAAAGATCTCTGAAAATAAGAAAAAGCATTTTTTGCACAAGAGTTGGAACAAAAATTTAGTGTTAATACTTGCCTTATGGAACTTAAATAATTCAGTCTTTTGAAAATAAGTGTTTTGTTTCCTCTTCAGTCAATCACTCAGCCAGAGTCTACAGGGGAGCCAAACAACATGACCCTCTTGGCAGAAGAAGCCCGAAAGCTTGCAGAGCGGTAAGCTGCAGTGTGCTTCATGGTTCAGGCACAGCACTTCAGCTGAGACTTCCATATTGCCCTGTCCCCTCCCACGGCTACTTTCCATTGAGGTTTACCCACTCTGAAATGTTACCAGATATGCATGCTCTTTTTCTTCCACTTCAAAATTAGAGTGTTTACCTTAAGTATTAGAATATAATAGTTTAAAACAAAACTATACTTATATAGTTCACAGATCATAATTTTTATATTTTTTAACTTTAAAGTGGTAAATTTTATAGATTTCTAAGACACTCAATAGAACTTATTAATTTAAAATTTTCCATTAGTTTTCCAACAGATATTCAACTTTGAGACCTCAATAGAAAACACTAACTCATTACACATTTGAATGTCAGCCAAAGGACACTGACCCTTTCATTCCCGATTTGTTTGGGTTTTATACTTTTAAATTGGTTATAAGATAACTTCTTTGGAAGGCTTTAAATTGCAGGAGGAATCAAATTTTTAAAAATATTTTCTAAAATGGCAAGGATGTTGAGAGCAAGCATCTGTGTATGAAGCCCCAGTAGAGAAGACTCAGTAGACTTCAGTAGTATGGAGCACAGAAGGAAGCCTGATACAGATGTGAGACGTGTAGATCCTGCCCAGAGCAGCCTGGTCTCACAGGTTCTAGGTTATGTTGATCTTAGCAGGGTTTTTTCTCTTCTGGTAAGGGTAAACATATGAGCCATTGACTTTGCAGAACGTTCATGGTTCATAGCTGGACTTTCTTACTAAAGGAAGATAGCTGAAAACGTGGAGCCTCCCAAGCAAACTCGGTCTTGAGGGTTGACTGATCTGGTGGGCTTTTAATGCAAAGACTTAGGATGAAAGTTTCTTAGGCCAAGGGGAATGGCCACGTACGGGGTGCCACAGTTCAACACGAAATGGTAGAGGCAGAACATCCATTAGCATTGCTACCCAGCTAAGATGTATTGCTTGGCTGGAGTGCCTGTCGATATGTTCCTTGCTATTTGGTATTGCTTTTTCTGCCGGTAACGAGGGAGCATAAGAAAAGTCCAAACAGAGAGGCTCTGCAGAGACTATGCAGGAACTGTGTAGAAACTGTGCAGTAATTGTGTAGATCTGTAGACCAGAAGACTTTATGATAAATATCAGGCCCAAGGTTTATGTTGCTGACTACACACATGGTTTTGTAAATTACTTGTGTTCCAAAGTTAGTTGCCTGCTTCCTTCTATCCCCTCCCTGTGCTCTGAGATATCTTTACTTCCTACCTCATCTGGCCTGGAACTCCAATCCTCCTGCCTCGGTGCTAGGGTTATGGGCAGAAGCTACCACAGCACACCCAATCAAAAATCAGTTTTTCTAAGAAAATACACATTTGTCCCTGTAGAGTTTTGTGCCACTGATTTTCTTAGAAAATACTCTTTTCTCAGTTACAGATGCTTTTTGTAAATGGAGCTGCCCAAAATGATTGTGAAGCTCCAAATGGGACTTTGCAGTGTTCCTAGATCTCTGTCCATATTAGGATGTGTAAATATAACAAAGTGTTACCTAAACGTTGCTTCTTTCCCTACTGAACAGTCTGTTTCATGTCTATTGTTTATCTTTCCTCCTACATGTACAGTCATAAACAGGAAGCCGATGACATTGTACGAGTGGCAAAGACAGCCAACGAGACTTCAGCTGAGGCATATAATCTGCTTTTGAGGACCCTGGCAGGAGAAAATCAAACTGCGCTGGAGATTGAAGAACTTAACCGGAAGTGAGTGTAATTGGAAAGTGGCTCGCGGTCCTGTTCTGCGAAGAATCAAGTGCTGTGGATTTGGGGGATATCCTCTTGCATATGAGGTTTCTCAGCGCTGTGGATTTGGGGTTACGCTCATGTGCATGAGGTCCATCGTGCTTTCAGAGTGGTAGTGTGATTGGGGAGGGGATGTCCAGCCACACCAAGCTCCGTAGCTGCTCAGGATGGTAACCAGCCTAGCCATGCACTTAAGAGTCTTCATTTATGGAAACTGGAGAGAGGAAATTCCAGTGCAGTGGAGAAAGTGTGCTGAGCTGCCAACCTTTACCTGGGCCTAAAGGGAGAATGTGCAGACTGAATAACCCTATCTAGAAGCTTAGGGACCAGAAGTGTTTGGGACTTGAGAGACATAGTTTTTGAACATTTGAATACATAATGAGATTATGGATTAGATCCAGTCTCAACACAAAGTTCACGTGTGTTCCCTAACACATAGCCTAAAATGTAGCATCGTATTTGTAGTGCATCTGCAGTTTGATAGCGGCCGTCAAATGGGAGCAGGTGTGAAATTCTCCTCCTGTGGTCTTGCAGTAGTGCTAAAAACATAACAGGGTTGGGATTCCGGGTTAGGGATGGCCAGTTCTATATACAGTAAGCTAATTAGAATTAGAAAAATGAATTGTAACTTTTAGCTAAGTGTTGCTATCAGAATAAGAGCTTTGGTACAACATTTCCTTTGAGGTGTTTGGAGATGTTGTCCCAGTGAACGTAACTAGATTGTTTCTGGTTAATATCAAGATGTTTTTTGTTTTTTTTTTTTTTTTAAAAAAAGCCCAGCCAGCTTTTTTTTTTTTTTTTAAATGAATTCCATCATTTGTTTCTTAGGTATGAACAAGCAAAGAACATCTCTCAGGACCTGGAGAAGCAGGCTGCCCGAGTCCATGAGGAAGCCAAGCGTGCAGGTGACAAAGCCGTAGAGATCTATGCCAGTGTGGCCCAGCTGACCCCTGTGGACTCTGAGGCCCTGGAGGTATGTGTGCAGAGGCTCTGGTCACTGGAACCCCATCACACCCCTGTCCCTCTAGTCTGAGGAAGAGCCATTTTGACAGTGCCCTGCCTCTCCCTTGCAGACCTACACCTGACTCGCTGGTAAAGGTGAGTTCTACTTTGAATTATGCAGGTAGAACTTAATGAGATGGAGCAGTATAGATGTGAAGGGGTGAAGATTACTTGGTGATAGGAACACTTGTCAAACTCTAGTTGAGTTACTTGAAGCACAGTATGGCTAGAGCCTACCTCCTAGGCATTATGTAACAGATATTGAGAGAGCAAGAAGAACCATACTAGCCTGCAAGAACTATACCAGCCAGCATCCACAGAGGCAGGTAGAGTATTCAGGAGTTGGTAGTGTTTTAATTCATTCTGTAGGCATAAATTTTTGCTACCGACTTCTAATAAGGGTTCAACCTCTCCTCTAGCCCACCACCCAGCAGAGACAGTGGAAGAGAACGGTTATTAGGATATGGGGGACGTGGACCTGTTCAGCAATAGTTCCTTAGGGGCGAGCTCGATCTTCTTTCTCAGCATTGCAGTCCCATAGCAAATACGACTCCCATAGCAAATACGACTCCCATAGCAAATACGACTCAGCAGCTGCAGTCCAGTCCTTTCAGCAGGCAGACACTAGACAGCTGTAGTTCAAGCCTGAAGAACCCGCCAGGCTCGCCAAGTGGCCTGAGGTGAGGCCATAGAAGCAGCAAGCTGCTGTAGGAACCTTACCAGCAGTTCTTGGGCAAGTTTCTCTCAATGGTGGTGTTGTCACCAGTTGAGCTCAACAATGCTATGTAAGGTGAACCAATACATGTGTTGTGTTAGCAAAGAATAGTGAGGCAGAGCAAACCAGACCAAAGCTCAGTGCTCATCTCCCACTGTCTGTGGGGT
This sequence comes from Mus musculus, assembly GCF_000001635.26. Lineage (NCBI taxonomy): Eukaryota > Metazoa > Chordata > Mammalia > Rodentia > Muridae > Mus > Mus musculus. The sequence goes on along the minus strand of NC_000067.6, from coordinate 153,229,810 downwards.
CATATTTTACTCCTTCGTGAAGTGTCCTTTCACCTGTGTCTGCTTCAGGAAAACATTCTTTCATGTGTCTGCTTTGGCAAGACACCCTTTCACCTGTGTGCCTCAGTAAAACATCCTTTGACATAACTAACTTTCCAGAGAAACTAGAAGTTCCCACTTCATCATTCAAACCATGTAACAAAGCCTTTATAGCAATATTTTTAATACTAAACTTGAGATGTACTGTCTTATTTCCTATACCTGAGGTGTCAACTGGGATCCCAAGGTTGAGGTCTCTTCAGACACCTAATGCCACCTGAGTCCATTTGTATGAAATATGGAAAGAGATAAGACTGCCGAGGTGGTGGCAGTCGGGGGTAGAGTAGGGGAAGCTGCAGGGAGGGGGGGTTGGGGAAGGTAGGGGACCCAGGGAGCCAGCTTCTCATGGATAGAGCATTCTGCATCTTGACTAGGGTCTGGGCTGCCTAAAGCTGTGTAGTCATCAAAGTACAGAAAACACTGGAAAATCACTAACATATACCTGGTTAAAAATTGTTTTTTTCTTTCCACAGATTTTTGCCCCCTGTCTTTCACTGTCACATTTTCATTTAAATGTAATGACCTTCCATGCTTGTTACAGAATGAAGCAAATAAAATCAAGAAAGAAGCTGCAGACCTGGACCGTCTGATTGACCAGAAGCTAAAGGATTACGAGGACCTCAGGGAAGACATGAGAGGAAAGGAACATGAAGTGAAGAACCTTCTAGAGAAGGGGAAAGCTGAACAGCAGGTCAGTTTGACTTGCCGCTGGCTGCATTTCTTGAGGCGACAATTTAAACTGCTCAGGTGGGAGCCTAGCGTGTCTAGCGCGTGGCCTCTCCGTACGCTTCAGTCTCTGGGCTGTGACTGTGAGGGGGCTTGTCTGTTAGTGGCAAAGTCTGACCCCGGAAGGTTTGTCCTCTGACCTGCCTTGCATTTGCAGACCGCCGACCAACTCCTAGCTCGAGCCGATGCTGCCAAGGCCCTTGCTGAAGAAGCTGCTAAGAAGGGACGCAGTACCTTACAAGAAGCCAATGACATTCTCAACAACCTGAAAGGTACGGGTCCAGTGACAGCAGCATCTTCTGCATGCCCTCCAAGAGGCAGTCACTCTTTTGCTTTTCCGTTTTGTTTTGAGCACCATTCTCTCAGAACGAAAGAGTATGGTAATTCCCATAGACTATTTAGATGCAGTGGTTAACCATGCTCTTTTACCGTCTTTACTTCATCCTCTACACTCTGTGTGTGTGTTTGCATGTATGCATATGTATGTATGGTTGTATGTGTGGATATGTGCACATGTGTGTGCAGACCTGAAATCAGACTTCAGGTATTTTCTTTGCAGGCTCTCCACTTTTATTTATTGAGGCAGGATCTCTCAACAAACCTGAAGCTGAAGTATTTGAAAGAAAAATCAGGGTGCCTCTGTCTTCTCATTCCTTTGCTCTTCACTGAAGACCAAAAGCCACATGTGGGAGAGTGGCCTCCGATTAGATGAAAATGTCACCATAGTCTGCCTGCTTAGCTGACTTTAAATGATACATGATAATTATCTGGCACTTTCTCTGACTCTGATACTTAATTCTTTGTTTTAAAGAAACATGCCCAGTCCACTGAGGGGCTGATTCGTGTGTGATAAAAAGAATCACAGGCAATATAAACAAGGAGGGTTGGCAGGCACACTAGCTGGGCGTGGGAGCTTTGGTGTCAGCTGGCCTGTTTACATCCCTGCTCCACGAGTTAGCCTCTTCATTTGTAAGAAGAGTGTCATGCTGCCTGACACACAGTTGACACTAAGGCACTGGCTACAGTGTAACATGCTGGGACTCTGCTTGGAGTGGCTTCTCAAATAGGACCCTCTCAGAAACAGATGTGCATTCCTATGACTTGAGACCTGGAAAACCTGCACGGGGCTGTCTGTTTTCTTCCTTTTCTGAGATTTCACCCCCGTTGTTATTTTAAAAACAAAACCAAGAAAGACACTGATTTTTATCTATTATTAAACAAAATCCAATTGCTGTTTTGTGGAAGGTTTTTCTTCTCTGCCGTTTAGTTCAAATCTGTCTCTTGCACTCCTTTTAGATTTTGATAGACGCGTGAACGATAACAAGACAGCCGCGGAAGAAGCTCTAAGGAGAATTCCCGCCATCAACCGGACCATAGCTGAAGCCAATGAGAAGACAAGGGAGGCCCAGCTAGCGCTGGGCAATGCTGCCGCTGACGCCACGGAGGCCAAGAACAAGGCCCATGAGGCAGAGAGGATTGCCAGCGCCGTGCAGAAGGTGAGCACTTCCATCTTCTCCAGCTCCTGCTTGCACATCGCACACAGAACTCTCTGGAACCATCCCTGTCTGTTTCTTTTCTTTTCAATGCTAATGAGAATAAGTACAATGACCGAAGAAAGAGAACCAGGAAGAGGACTTTCTACTGTCTGGGTGTTGGATTGAGTTGTGAAGGGGGTGGTTTTTACATCATAGTCCCCGCCCACCAAGGTTCCTGCTCTCTCCCTGCATAAACGTTCTCTAGACCCTCCATAGAGCTGCTGTGGCCAGCACTACAGAGGCTGTCTTCACTCACGCTAAAGAGGCATTTCTTCACCGGGTGTGGTGGCGCACGCCTTTGATCCCAGCACTTGGGAGGCAGAGGTAGCCTGGTCTACAAAGTGAGTTCTAGGACAGCCAGAGCTATAAAAGAGGCATTTCTTCAGGCCGGCTTTTTTATGTTACCGAAAGATTAGAGCTTGTTTTAAAATTAAGTGTTTTGAGAATCACAGACCATTTTAATTTCTTTGAAAGGGTCAGTTTTAAATAGATTCTGTCTCATGAGATGCTCATATTTCAGGATGTAGTCTTTGGTAGATGATGCTAAGCTCACAAGAACAGTCAAGTGTGGTAACTGCATTGCAGTGGAAAGGGTTCACAGTTACAGTTTTATTTGTTGTCTGTGTGTGACCTCAGCTAAACATGGTTATACTAGGACAGGGAATTCTCAACAGTAAAGAAGAGGGCACAATGAAAAAACTGTATAAAATGCTGTTGTGTTTGACAGTGATTTTTTTTTTCTTTTAATGAGAACCTAATGAATAACGAGTTGAGCAGTGATAGTAACTGTCATTGTGACATTCTTTCTGGACTGCACCCTGAGCCATTCTACAGATTACAAAAGGGAGTACGCATGTGCACTAGAACAGGGAGGGTTGCTCTAGGAGCTTTGGCTTGCCTCTGCCGACCGTTGCTTCTCCTGTACCCAGAATGCCACCAGTACCAAGGCGGACGCAGAAAGAACCTTCGGGGAAGTTACAGATCTGGATAATGAGGTGAATGGTATGCTGAGGCAGCTGGAGGAGGCAGAGAATGAGCTGAAGAAGAAGCAAGATGATGCCGACCAGGACATGATGATGGCAGGGATGGTAAGAGGCAGAGGTCAGGGGTGCTCACTGGGAAGGACCCCACCCCCACCCGATGCCCAATTCCTGTGAGTTTCCGTTTGTATTGCATTTTCTTCCTCAAGAATTGGGTCAGTAGCTTGCGTAGAAGACAAAGAATTTGACTCCTTTGCCAGGTATTGATGTTGCACAATTGCCCCCATACCAAAGCACAGCTGCAGTCCCAGAACACTTAAAACAAAACAGAACAGAACAGAATGCAATTGTGGGTATGTGATGTTTTTTAACGTAGTTTGAATGGATAATTCCTACACGGGATAAAATAACTTAGAAAAGGAGATTGCAATGAAAAGCTCATTTCATTCCCAGTTTTCCCAGCTGCTCGCTCACTAGAGGCAGAAGCCAGTTTGTTATATAAGACATTGGTGAGGCACTCTGTAGCACTGCACGGAAGCCTGTGGTAACGTGCACGTCTCACGCCACGTGGAAGAGTTAATCTGTGACTCTACGGGGCAGTGGGGAATGAGGGTCAGCTCTGTTCATTCGGTGCTGTATTTTGCATTCAGAAGAACTTCCTGGGGTGGTAGTGTGACTGTCCCTGTCCTGTTCTGTGTTGCAGTCACAGGGACAGTGTATATCAGCCTGTTTGCTCACACCCTTGCAGTGGCAGGAAGAAGCCCAGTTTTCCCAAGCCCCCAACACAGGGCCTCGAGCTGGGTTTACTTTGGGACAAAGTGCAAGGCCTGTGGGAATGATGCCAGTTCTGTACACAGCTGTACAGGCAGCTGCATTTGGAGGCTTATTTATTTGTTTGTTTTTGTTTGTTTGTTTGTTTGTTTGTTTGTTTGAGACGGGGTGGTTTTACTATGTAGCTTTGACTGACCTGGAGCTCTCTGTGTGCACTATGATGGCTTTGAACTCATAGAAATCCTCCTGTCTCAGCTTCCCAAATGCTGGGATTAAAGGTGTGCACCACCACACCTAGTTAAAGAGCTGAGATTTTAAACTTTGTGTTGGATTGTTCTGTGATTTTTTTTTATGCAAAGCGAGGCTCAAATGAAAAGGACCATGAAGCAATCGTTAGTCTTTCTCTTTTTTCTCTGTACTTCATTTTTAAAATTACTTATTTATTTCATGTGTTTTTGATGCATGCGTGCCATAAGGCACATGTGGAGGTCTCGGGACAACTAGTGGGAGTTGGTTCTTTCCATCCACCATGTGGATGTTAGCATGCGATCTCAGGTCGTCAAGCCTAGTGGTGAGTCCTCTTTCCCAGTCAGCCATCTTGCCAGCCCTGTGGGTGCACTCTGACGGGAGCATTGTATTTAAAGCACTGAAAACAGCGAAGGATACAGATTTGCCAGTTCCAAAAAGGGATCTGGGTTTACTTCAAAGAGGGAAAACTAAGTTTTTCTTTCGTTATTTTTGGTCCATATCTTTTTGAGAGCAGCAAGCCATCCTTCTCTGTACTCTTTTGTAACTCTATCAGTTTTGAAAGGCCACCATTCAGCTAGTTTTACCTGAGTGTAACATTTTCTTCAACCAGACAGGTTGTGATTCTTTCTGGAAGATACCAAAGGCCACAGGTTAAACACAGCCCAGCTCTGTGTCCCAGTCCCAGAAACTCGCAGGAAGCCTGTATGGGCTCCAGCCGTGTGTCCCAGTCCCAGAAACTCGCAGGAAGCCTGTATGGGCTCCGAGAACAGCTGCAATTGGAACTGAATTTAAAATTTTTTTTTCTGTTTTTAAAATTCCCACAATGTTTTGATCCCCAAATGTTTGCTTTGTCCTGACCCCAAAACTAGGAAAAATAATTAGTGACTGGGAGTGCAGAGCCACTCCTTTCTGTCCTGCTTTGGGTTTGTCGGGAGAGCATCTGCTTTCTGATACAGGGATGTTTCCTTTTCCTCCACTGCATCCTGTGACTCACGCTCTGTGTGTTTGTTCAGGTTTCATGGAACGTTCCCAAGTATGTTTACCTTTGGTTGGCTTTGAAAATATCCATTGTTGTGTGTGTATGTGTGTGGGTGTGTGTGTGCGTGTGTGGGTGTGGGTGTTTTTATAAGTTGACAGAGAATTTTCAGAAAAGCCTCGCTTTTATTCTCTCCAAGAATAGAACATCTCTAATAATGAGGGCCCTGAGAATATCCACATTCTAGAATAATAATTCCTACATTCAACTCGAACTTAAAACAAAATAACCTGTTTCTACTTAATCCATTTTATCATGTGTTTGCCCCAAAGTGTTCTCAAGTGAGGGGAAGGGAGAAAATGGGATAGTATTGGTTTTCTGACTGCATACATCATTAGGGGTACCCAGGCACAGTAGTACAGTCCCAGCACTCCGAAGGTTGAGACAGGAGGACCTTGCATTTGAAACCAGCTTAGGTTACATAGTAACTCTGTCTTAAAGAACAAAACAAAACCAAAAAACCAAAACAACAACAAAAAGCATATACTGTACTATGCAGTAGAAATAACATCCTCCACCTGAAGATACCACCCCCAAAAACCCTGCAGTGAGAGCGACTCTGATTCAAGGGAAACACATCTGAAAATAGACCTGCTGGTGCACTGGAGGAAAATATTTAGAGAAGAAGAAAACACAAAGTCCGAAGTATTCATGCTGTTTATCCTCTTCCACTACAGGCTTCGCAGGCTGCTCAGGAGGCTGAGCTCAATGCCAGAAAGGCCAAAAACTCTGTCAGCAGCCTCCTCAGCCAGCTGAACAACCTCTTGGATCAGCTAGGTAAGTAACAGAAGGGTTGCTGCAGCCACCGCTTGCAGGGCTGAGTCCACTGATGCAGAGTCACATTCTCTAAAAGCATCATTAAGGCATTCATATTAATGTTTTGTTTAGCTCTTGCTTATTTAAAGACACCTTGTACACAGTGTCTTGCTTGGCAGAACCTTGTAAGGGCAGCTTGCATCGGCGCGACACTGATAGGCTGTCGATTCTAGAGTGAAGGCGAATGGGACTCTATTAAGTTCAAGTACTTAGGTGCCTTCCCTGGGGCTGAGATGAGCTGCCAGCTAGGGATGCCACTATGGCCAAGGTCCAGCCTACAGTTAAACAGCCATTTCCTCTTAGTTCTGCCTGCTGGTGGAGCGTCTTTAAGGGATTTGAAGAGAAAGGCTCAGTGGGAGAATAAAATAATACTTGAACCTGACTGCACTTCAGAGCTCAGAATTCTCTCCACTTGCCAACCAAAGAACAATTTGATGAAGTGAAAACTTTCACACCAAACAAGAGAAAAGCTTTGTTTTGTCTTATCTTGTTTCAGGGACATATAAGCGCTGAGCTCTCAATTTAACCCAGTGTGGTAGAGAACTGAGCTTTCTTAGGACCTCCATTACGAGAGAGTCATATAGCCACCAAAGACTGGGGATGGATTCTTTTATGTTTTTTTTTTTCTTAAAGGGAAGAGAGATAATATTTTATCTGTCTCAGAGACCAATAATAATAAATTATGTGCCTAGAATGAAAGCAAGCTAAAGCAGGGGCTTTACACCTTCTTTATCCGTTAGGTTGTATAAATGCATGCAAATAATTCTTGACCGTCTGTACTTGCTGGTTTTGTGTCAACTTGACACAGGCTGGAGTTATCACAGAGAAAGGAGCTTCAGTTGAGGAAATGCCTCCATGAGATCCAGCTGTAAGACATTTTCTCAATTAGTGATCAAGGGAGGAGGGCCCTTGTGGGTGGTATCATCCCTGGGCTGGTAGTCTTGGCTGTATAAGAGAGCAGGCTGAGCAAGCCAGGGAAAGCAAGCCAGTAAAGAACATCCCTCCATGGCCTCTGCATCAGTTTCTGCTTCCTGACCTGCTTCAGTTCCAGTCTTGACTTCCTTTGGTGATGAACAGCAACATGAAAGTGTAAGCTGAATAAACCCTTTCCTCCCCAGCTTGCTTCTTGGTCATGATGTTTGTGCAAGAATAGAAACCCTGACTAAGACACCATCTGAGAGTTGGTGAGGTAGACTGGGCTCAGGAAACTGCTTGTCTTTCTGTATGATTTTATTTTCTATAGAGCATCTTCTTCCAAAAGAAACTATTATTTTTTTCTTGATATATTTAGAGCAAAGCTTTGCTTACAGATCTCGGCATTTTAACCTTGGTCGTTTTTCATCAAAAGGTTGCTAGTGGTGTGTAACGCCTACAAGCAGAAAGTGACCCCCAAACGGCCCCATTTGAATCCCAGGAGTTGAGGATGTATGCTTCTATCTTAGAGACTTTGGCATTCTTTGACGATACTGAAATGGACCACAGATTACACCTAGATTACACATAGAAACCTGCAGAGGATTGAGTCTTACCAAGTCACCTTCTTCAGCATAAGCGAGGTCTAAGACATGGTGCTTATACATTTAGAAACACATCCTCCGAGGGCTAGAGAGATGGCTCAGTGGATAAAAGCACTAGCTGCCAAGTTGGACAACCCGAGTTCAATCCCTGGAAACCTCATAGTGGAAAGAGAACCAAGTCCTGCAAGTTGTCCTCTGACATCCACACACATGCTATGGCATTCATGCAGACACGCATGTACACACATGTGCATAGTGATAAGTAATAAATATCAAATTAAAATATTGTGTGAACAAAGCTTTGTCAAAAAAGAAATCTGTCCTAGTATTAATGATACACGCTACTTCTCCTCTGTCCACTTCCTGTCTACAGGACAGCTGGACACAGTGGACCTGAACAAGCTCAATGAGATCGAAGGCTCCCTGAACAAAGCCAAAGACGAAATGAAGGCCAGCGACCTGGACAGGAAGGTGTCTGACCTGGAGAGCGAGGCTCGGAAGCAGGAGGCAGCCATCATGGACTATAACCGGGACATAGCAGAGATCATTAAGGATATTCACAACCTGGAGGACATCAAGAAGACCCTACCAACCGGCTGCTTCAACACCCCGTCCATCGAGAAGCCCTAGTGGCGAGAGGGCTGTAAGGCAGTGTCCCTGACAGGGGACCCTGTGAGGCCTCGGTGCCTTGACACAAAGATTACACTTTTCAGACCCCCACTTCTCTGCTGCTCTCCATCACTGTCCTTTTGACCCAAGAAAAGTCAGAGTTTAAAGAGAAGCAAGTTAAACATCTTTAACCAGGAACAAAGGGTTTTGCCTAATAAAGTCTCTCCTCCACTTCTGTCAGCACCCTACCGGAACTTTCCCTTGTTTGCCTGAAGTCACGGCATCTTCCAGGGGCCTACCCACATCATGTGAACCTTTTAATGCCAGGGCAGACCCAGCCCCCTCCCCTCTCTCAACACCAGCAGGACCTATCTCAGTACTCATGTTTCTATGAAGGAAATCTTTGGCTCCTCATCGTAGCATTGAGATGGCCAGTATGTCCGCTCTGCATCTTCTGCCTCCTCTTTGAAAGGAAATAAACATCCTGTGCCAAAGGTATTGGTCATTTAGAATGGTGATGGCCATCCATCAGACATGCTGGCTGGCTGAGCATAGGACACAGAGCCATCGTGGGTGACAGCGTAGTTACATGTGGGTCCCCAGGAGAACATGGCTCAAAGATGCTTAGGGTTTCCTCCTGTTTTCATTGACTAGGAAGATGAATGTTTCCCAAATCCTCAGGCAGCTGATAAAAAGTCTGGATGGGCAGCTCGCACGCACCACTACGTGAGGTAGCTTTTGATATTTTTATAAGCAGGACTTAATGCAGAAGAAACAGATGTGATAACCCACTCAAGTTTTTTTCCCCAAGTAGTACTAATTCTTGAAGCTTTGTTAGTGTTAGTCTTGGAACTGTTGGTAAGATATCTGTCAAAACAGTTGTCCTCTAAGGTCTTGACCAATGAAAGAAGAGCAAATCTCCTTTTCCCCATATTTTCTGGGAAGTGGCTGTAATTGGGATGTAACCGCTCTCATTAGGATTCCATGAGTGCATTTCTTTTTCTCTTTTTCTTGGAGAGAGATGTGACATTTGGCCCTTAGCTCCATTCTCTTCTGATGTTTCCGTTCTTTCTAGAACTCTTCAGAGCACATCGTTGTTTGCCAGGTCCTGGTGGCAAACACCCGCTCTCAGTGTTTCTCAAGGCTGCCAACCCCATCTAGTTCCTGCACTTTGTGGCTCTGCCCACTCCAAGCCTTTCCTCTGTGTGGAGAGGGAAGATCCATGCGTGGCATTTCCTAGTGGGCTTCTCAACCTCTGATCCTCAGCTCGGTGGTCTCCTTAAGACCACACTGTGACAGTTCCCTGCCACACATCCCCTTCCTCCTACCTACCTGCCTCTGAGATTCATATTTAGCCTTTAACACTATGCAATTTTGTACTTTGCGTAGCGGGGGAAAGAAACTATTATCTGACACACTGGTGCTATTAATTATTTGAAATTTATATTTTTTGTGTGAATGGATTTTGTTTATCATGATTATAGAGTAAGGAATTTATGTAAATATCCCCGGTCCTCCTAGAACGGCACTGTCTGCTCACGTCTCTGCTCAGTTGTCCCTCTCACTGGCACAGGAACCTGTACCATGCCTGGTCACGTCGTGCCTAGTCCCCAGTGTTTTGCTCCACCTCTGCCTTGTGTTTGCAGCACCTTCACTGTCTGACGGGAAGCCTGCTCACCTCCACAACCTGACCGAAGAGGGCCCTCTTCCCCGTGGCTCTGACCATCTGAGCTGCAGCTCCTCAAGGTTCTCATGCCTGCCCCGGAGCAGTAGCCAAGCTGACAGGGTAAAGGGATTAGGAACGTTTGTTTGTGGAACCTTCCCACACGGGTCAGTTTTCTAAGGGAGCATGTGATGACTGAACACTTGAGGGCATCAGCACCGTGCTACTGATGACAGAGGGGAGGCTCTGTTCAGCCTGTCTCCATCTCGGAGATTGCCACAAAATCTCAGCTTGGCATCCTCCGAGGCCTTTTGTGCCACGGCAGAGGCGTGGCCTCACCAAGTTCAGTGCTGATTGGCTAGTTCCTCTATTCCGAGCTCACCACCTTAACATTTTGGTCACAGTTGCAAGAAAATGGCTGAAACAGACCACCACCAGCATTCTTTGGGTCAACTCCACTCCAGCAGGCCCGAGGCGCTGGTGGGTGGGGTGTTTTGGTTTGTTTTCTCCAGCTTTTGTGGTATATTTTTAAACAGAATTTTATTTTTTAAAATGAAAGTTATTTACAAGATGATACCTTATTACACTCCTTCGACACAGCCATTGCTTTATTGTATAGTTCCAATAACCTGTATTTTATGTAATGAAATGGACAGAATGGCTGCTGTAGAATGCGGGGTGCCGCACAGAACAGATTGTTTTATCCCTCCCCCGCCCCCGCCCATGGAATTTTCCTTTGATTCCAACTGTGGCCCTTTTCAATGTGCCTTCACTTTAGCTGTTTGCCTTAATCTCTACAGCCTTCCCCCCTCAGGGAGGGCAATAAAGCGCAACACTTGGCATTTTTTTATGTTTAAAAAGAAAACAGTATTTTATTTATAATAAAATCTGAATATTTGTAACCCTTTATATCTTGTGTGGCCTAAATGCGGTGCTAGAACATGAAATGTTTAAAAGGTTTAATGAATGGATGTCTACGTATAGTGCCTCGGACTGGCTTGAGAACCACTCAGTGCTATTTGTTATTTGTACTGGGGCTTGAATTTAGGTCCTTCAGCATGCTAGGTAGATACTCTACCAACTGAGCTACATCCCTGGCTCTTTATTATCATTATTATTATTATCATTATCATCATCGTCGTCGTCATCATCATTATCATTTGTTGTTTTACCTTCTTCAAATTGTGGTCTTCATTGTCATCCAGAAGTTAGCAAACTTCTCTTTACAGAACTAGATTGTGAGTATTAACTCCGCTCTTAGCACAAAAGTGGCTCAGGAGCAAAGAGAGGCCAATGAGGATCCTCAGTGTATCACGCTGCTTATAAGAATCTAGGTATGGTGGGTCATGTCTGCACTCCTAGCACTTGAAGCCAGCGTGGGCTACAGAGAGACCGTGGCTCACTGAGCAGAGCACTTGCAGTATAGACATGAGAATCTGGAGTTGACTCTCCAGAACTTTCATACAGCGAGGCTTGGTGGCATACATGTGGATCTTTGAGCTCCTATAGGGAGAGGAAAGACGAGAATCAGCGGAAATCTGTAGCCAATTGGTCTGCCATATTAGTGGCGAACAAGGGACCCTGTATCAAGCAAGGTAGAAGGCAGGGACGACACCCAGGGATGTTCTCTGATTTCCACATGTGCGTGCATACGCTTGCACTCACAGACTGGAATACAGACACATGGCGTACACATAAAAATAAACCAAATAATAAAATACACCTTGAGCCTACCAGCTGGAGATCCCCGATAGGGTCTCAGTAGCTTACCCACCAGAGCTGCGATTAAGTGATTGGGCTCCCTGAGTAGCAGTGCCTGAGGAAAGCTGCTGAAAGTCTTGCTCAAACTTAAAATAGGCCAAAGGGAGAAATCAGCGCTAACAGGGCCTATGGGACGCTTCATCCGGTGCCGAGCATGGGACAACTGTAGACAGGTGAGACATTTTGGAGTTAGAAGTGGCAGGAAGGCTCGGGGCCTGCAAATACCTCCCTTCAACCCCCTGGTTCCCTGCTTGTCTCCCTATGTCCCTGTGAATCCTGCGCCTCCTTTCTTAGTATTATAAATGGTTAGAACCATGGTACCTGTAAAGCGCTTCTAACCGGACCTCCTCAGAGAAAGCTTTGGAGACACTGGTTAACCTTTACCAGAATAGTCGCAACCCTCCTCTCGCCCCATCAGCAGGGTCTGATTCAGAAGGGAATGTTAATCCTTTCGCTACCTTGTAGGAGCGGTAGGTCGAGTGGTTAAAGGTTGCTACCTTCATTTCCCCTGAGTTTACAGCTTAAAGAAACGCACCAGCCTCTCGGCACCAGCTTGGGATACCTGGCAGCCAAGAGGGTGTTGAAGTAGAAAGCAAGGCCACCTGCCTGAGGCACAGGGGGACCCAGCCTGTAGGAAAAGCCAATCTCCCAGACCCATGGCTTATGAAAATAGAAACTGGGCCATTTTAACTTGCGTGGGATTGTGTCTGTTCACTGTAAGCAGATTTAAATGAAGTATTAACAAGTGGGGGGGGGGGGGTAGAGAGATGGCTCGGAAGTTAGGAGCACGCACTGCTTCATCCTGAGGACCAGGCTGCAGGGGAGAGAGTTGTGAACACCTTCATTGGGCAGCTCACAAATGTCTCTAACTCCAGCTCCGAAGGGTCCACCACCCCCTTCTGACTCAAGGAGCAATGTCACTGACAGGCGCAGTTGCACAGGCACACACACTCACAGATAAACACAATTTTTTAGAGTCTTTACGGGTACTTTTTAAATCAATAAGCAGTATTGGGGGTGGGGTGCAGTTCTACTAAGTAGCTCATCCAATTTAAACTTAACCCTGACTAGCTTACAAATAAATGAGACTCAGGCTATGGTTATTTGATTTGGCTTTGACAGTTACTGGGGGGAGGGGAATGTCACCCCTAATCTACTCTTTTCACTGCTGGCCTGGCTGCCTCCCCAGCAGTGTATCCTAGATACTTGCTGTTTCTCCTGGCCATGTGCTCACAGTCCATCTCCCCTCATGTCGCTTCCTCCTCTCCTCTTGTTTTTTCCTCCTCCTCCTGGTCTCTCTTATCCAACAGGTAACTCAAAACCCACCCACCTTAATTCCCCCAGGAACCGGCTGTAACCAATTTTATTTAACCATTAGTTTTAAATCAAAGAACGTGGATTGCACAACAAAAGCTTGTAAAAGTAAGAATTCACTGGTGGGCCTAGACCTTCTGGTACAGAATTTAGCATTACAATACATAGCAGCAGACCAAACCTCAATTTATCTCAGAGGCAGCACTAGTTCTGAACAAGTATACGTTCCACAAGCTAGAGAAAGTACCCAAGGAGCTAAAGGGATCTGCAACCCTATAGGTGGAACAACATTATGAACTAACCAGTACCCCGGAGCTCTTGACTCTAGCTGCATATGTATCAAAAGATGGCCTAGTCGGCCATCACTGGCAAGAGAGGCCCATTGGACATGCAAACTTTATATGCCCCAGTACAGGGGAACGCCAGGGCCAAAAAGGGGGAGTGAGTGGGTAGGGGAGTGGGGGTGGGTGGGTATGGGGGACTTTTGGTATAGCATTGGAAATGTAAATGAGCTAAATACCTAATAAAAAAAGGAAAAAAAAAAAAAAGACTTGAGGTCACCGAAGCAAAAGTGAAACGCATCCTTCTGAAAGGAAAGCCAGATAGCAAAAGTGCAATCAAAAGTCAAAGGATGCGTGGATTGGAAGTTCAAACCCAAGAAACTTGGTACTTGGCTTTGTCTTTGCTTTAACTCCTCTCTGTCAGAAGTTCCTTCTTCCCTTCCCTCAGGACAGTGGAGCCTGATGTCAAGGAGTCACCTACTCTGTTGGAACCGTCTGGTCCATCCTGAGTCTAGCATTATGGGCCTGCCTGGCTGTTAGCATGCCCGCCCTCAGCATGCGTTCATCATTCAAGCATCCCTTGATTGTCTGTCAAGTCATTTCCACCTGCAGGGAGGCCCTTAGGCTGGAAGGCAGCAGTTACTGAGGTCTTCTCAGCGGCAGGGAAGTGACTGTTTGCCTCATCTTGCAACTGCTAGCTTTTCTCCCCTCCCTCCACCCACATTCTGCACCCACAGCCCTACCTGAGTGAGCATAGACTGACTCTTATTTGAAAGGAGATAAACAAAACCACGGGAACCAAATGGCACAGCACACGATGACATAGACCCACATCCATCCCTTCACATCTGTGGATTGTAGCCAGAGTCCCTCCGGTAGCCTGATCCGATCCCCTAACTCTTGGGAATGATTTTCAGTAAAATTTTAACTGATTAGTTGTGTTCTCCTAAGCCTTAGAATGAATACAGGCCATAAAGGTATAACTCAGAGTAGTTTGTATCTGTTAAAAGTTTGGCAACAGGCTCTTATGTATGTATGTAACCTTGCCAAGTGCATGCCTTTAATCCTAGAATTTGGAAGGCAGGCAGAACACTGTAAATCCTAAGTCACCCTAGCCTCTACAGGGAGTTCTAGGCTGGCCAGGGATACACAGTGAGACCCTGTATCAAAGACAAACAAATAAAAATAAAAAGGAAGGTTCGTTGGGGCTGGTGTGTGCTTAGCAGTGTTAGGTCTGGCATCCTGAGTTCCACCCCTGGGACCCACAACGGTATCAGGAGAGAACGGATCTTTGTAAATCCTTTTCTACCTCTGTACACATGCACCCCACACACAGACACATACATAAATAGATGTAATTTTAATTTTAAAAAATGTAACCTATTGTGTCACTTCCCATGAGGATGTCCAAATGAACTTAAATGATGCTCCACGAAGATGCCTGGTTCTACCTTTGATGGCCATCTTTCTGTCTTCCCACAATGCAAGCAACAAAAGCCAATTTTGTACTTTTCAGCTGGTGCCACTGGGACCCACCCTATGTTGTCTACCACCACTCTGAGATCCTCCACCATTTCAGTAACTCAGCGCAACTCTCCGATTTGCTTTGTTGTTTTTGGTCGTGGTAAAGCTTTCCAGAGCCATCCTGGGTACTCAGTCTCTTCTAAGATAGCTGTCTCATTCTCCTTAACCTCTTCTCTGCCAGTTGCCCCCAGACTGTCCATGGATTGCCTCTTTCCTCCTGACAATGGTCTCTGTGTGAGGTTAGTGCCGAGTAAGCACAAGCTCAGCTTGAACAGGACTGTCTGAGAGATGGGCTGTCCGATGGCAGATTACAAGCTTCTGGGCTGCTGAGCCAGCACGGAAGGCAAAACCTCAAGAGGCTATGATTTCCATGATTACACGTTCAGCGCGCTCAGAGAATATGTGAAGACCTGATGCCCTCCTTGCTACAATCTGTACAGTGCTGTCTCAGCGGACTGTCCTAGACCATCAGGCTTGGCCCAAGGGGTGAACGTTGTCACCAGGTGCCAGATGGGAGCTCTAAGAATCTACAGGAGGATCCTGGGAGGGTTGGCACTGCCAGGATAGCTTGATGTTTTAGAAAGTGCCTTCATGGGGCTGGAGAGACAGCGCCTTGGTGGTTAAGAGCACGGGTTGCACTTGCAGAGAATGGGGGGGGGGGGTTCAATTGCCAGCACCCACATGGTAGGTAGCTCCCAGTCCGCTATAATTCCTGTTCCAGAGGATCTGACACCTTCTCCTGACCTCTGCTGCCACCAGGCATGCGCATAGTATACACACACAAACATACGTGCAGGCAAAACAACAAAACAATCTAAACATAACATAAAAATAAATAAGTAAAAATTGTGCCTTGGTGGTCATTTTCTCGATGCCACATCCATAAGGTGAGCCGGAGAAGGGAGTGTGGAGAGAGCCCAGCGTTCTGCACGGTCTCTCCTGCTTCTGACCAATAATCCCTCTCCAAGCCCCTATCCTACCCATGTGAATGATCCTCAGTCACATGGATTCCTCTTCTAAAGGTAGCAAGGCATGATTGTTACTCTGAACCTGCTCACCCTCCAGTGCCACCCCTCTCTCAAGGTTGTCTCTCCCTCCCCCATCTCTTTCCTCTGCTCAAGCCAGTTCCACCCAGTTTAATCCTTCCTAGAGAACTTCATCTGCAGTGTATCTCCCCATCAGAAGGTCTCCCCTATTTCCAGTGACTTCCCTTTGCTTTCAGCAACAACAGTCTGCTTGGAGTAAATTCCACTCACTGCATTGTTTCATGAGAGTGAAATGCTTTGCACTTGACTCTTTTTCCTGCTCTGTAAACCTTTTTATTTTAAGATATTTAAGGTTTGCAAAAAAGAGCTAGCATTACTATACATACACTCTGCATCTAGCTTCCACGGCATTGTTGCCTGATAGAACTATAATTCATTTATCTGTATTAAAAAAGCACTGGGACTGGGCATGGTGGTGCACCCCTTTAATCCCAGAACTTGGGAAGCAGAGGCAAGCCGATCTATGTGAGTTCAAGGCTAGCCTGGACTACAAAGCAGATACAAGACAGCCAGGGCTACACAGAGAAACCCTATCAAAAGAAAGAAAGAGAGAGAGAGAGAGAAAGGAAGGAAGGAAGGAAGGGAGAGAAAGAAAAAAGAAAGAGAAAAAGAAAAAAGGAAAGGAAGGAAGAAAGGGAGAAAGAAAGAAAGAAAGAAAGAAAGAAAGAAAGAAAGAAAGAAAGAAAGAAAGAAAGGAGAGAAAGAAAGAGAAGGAGAGAAAGAAAGAGAAGGAGAGAAAGAAAGGAAGGAAGAAAAAAGGAAGAAAGAAAAAGAAATCACTGGGTTGTCAAAATGGCTCAGTGAGTGGATAAGGGCCTGGTGATCCGAGTTCTATTCCTGTAAATCAAGTGAATATGGAAGGAAAGAATCAACTCCACTAAGTCGTCCTCTGGCTTTCATCCATCATGCACACATACAATAATAATAAATTTCAAAATTATTTTTTCAAAAGAAATCACTGGGCCCAGTGGCAAATATAGAATTCTAGTGTTCAGAACCATACAGCCATGTAATCGTGGTTTTAATACAAGCACATTAGAGTTTGGGCCAGCCTGAGATATATAGCAAGTTCTAGGCCAGCCAAGACTACATAGTAAAACCACATCTCCAACGTAAACATTGGTGCACACTATTAACTAAGTTATGGTTTTGTTTGTTAACCTGCTTCTTTGTAGGTCTTGTTGTTTGTTTGTTTGTTTGAAATAGGGTCTCATTGTGTAGCTCTGTACTGGAACTTGCTTTGTAGACGAGGCTGACTGGAAACTCACAGAGATCTGCCTGCCTCTGCCTCTTACGTGCTGTGATTAAAGACAAATGCCACCACGCCTGGCTCTTTTTAAAAATCTACTTTTTAATATTGATTTTCCTCTTCAAGGCCCATTTTTGAAGAACAGAATTTGCAGCAGAAAGCAAGAATATATGACACTCATATTCCGATTTATAGGCCAATGGGTGTATACAGTGTCAAGATAACTGATTTTCTTTTCACTTCCCAATGTGCAGTTTGTCGTTAATCGCAAATAATATCCATTTTACAACTTGTTGAAATACCCTTGAACTTCCAAATGAGATTTTAAAACTATCCGCCCGAATAGACATGTTAGTCACACACACACTACGCATGAATTTGTTGAGTATTCATTAGATATAGAAATTTTATGTAGGAAGGATTACATTTTTAAAGTTTTCTATTATTTTCCCAGAGTCCCCAGTGTCAGTGTGCTTTAGCTTTGCTTTAACTTTCCCTTGCTCTTGCTTTCAATCTCTCAGCCATTCATTGAGAAAGAAAAAGCACAGAGAGAGCCATTTTAAGTGCATTTTAAGATCCAACACTTCCCTGAGTGTCTCCAATGACGAAACTTCTCACATAAGTCCAGTCAAATTGCTAAAATGGGGAGACTTAATCCACACCCATCATTCCGATGTTGCCAGCTGTGGTAGGCACAAGGACGCCTCAAAGGATGCCCTCGTCTCAATCCCTAGAATCCAGGAGTATCTTAGGTCTCAGGGCAGAAGGGGATCGAAGCTACTAAAGTAATTGAATTGTTCCCCAGCGCATCTTAAAATAGAAGATTACACTGGACTATCTGGGTTGGCTCTGCAGGTACACCGGTTCCTATGGCGGGGGAAGGAGAAGGAGCTCTGAGGCAGGATGAGAGGGGCTCTGCCCACCACTGCAGCCATCATGATGGGTTTGGGCCATGGGGGTTGAGTGAGGAATGTGAGCCACAGCAGGGAGCTGGAGAAGTCAGGAGCTTGGAAATCCCAGGGGCAGCCAGAGGAAATCAACAGGGAGACCGATGAATCACGGGAAAACCAATGTGTGTTTCTAGAAACTAACCAAGTCTTGGTAATTTGATAAACTGCTGTAAACAATTTGAATGGTGTTTGTCTCTGTGATAAAGCAAGAGAAGCTGCAAAGTCCCTGTGCTGTGGTCACCCTAGTGCATCTCCATGTGAGTCCTTAGGCCAGAGCAGCTCTGGCCTGTGAGTCCTCTGTCTGGAGAGGCTTCTGGCTCGTCTGTATCTCACAGATATTTCAGAAGAGTGCAGCAGTTACGGTCAGGGACTGTCCTCGGTTTGCTTTGTCTGTCTTCTCTGGACTGGGTTCAGGTTACAAACTTTTAGCAGGGATCATGGGAGCAAGACCCTGTCTTTTTCAGCCATGTGTCATCGGGAACCACAGGGTGACAACAGCCATTGCAGCCACCTGTCACTTTTTGTAATTAGTGCCTTGTGAGGAATGTTTTGGTGTGTGTGTGTGTGTGTGTGTGAGCATATGCATGTTGTTACTCCTCATACCATGTTCTACTAACTTTAGTACCATTGAGGATTGCCAAATGAAGAGTTTTCTAACTCATCACTTTTTCTACACTTATTAATTTGGAGTTTATTCTGACATAAAGACCTTTCTTCTTCCTTATTTTATTTACATTATTTTAGCTCTGTAGAGTCCTGTTTTATGCAGGGTACTAATGGCTGTGCTAGATATTTATTTTAATTCTTAATTGGCCCTGATTTGACCACAGGGTTAGCCTTTAGCTGGCTGCTTTGAGCTTTCTATAAACACCCAACACCCCGTGGGTATTCTTACTTTTTGGCAAATAGAGCTATCTCAGACAAATCTGATGTTTTGAAGCACCTAGTCATGAACTTGGTTATTTCTACAGTGAGAAACACTTCTTTGGGGTGGTTTGGTTTCTTTCTTTCTCTTTCTTCCTCCCTTTCTTTCTTTCTTCCTCCCTTTCTTTTTCTTTCTTTCTTTCTTTTCTTTTCTTTTCTTTTCTTTCCTTATTTATTTATTTATTTATTTATTTATTTATTTATTTAAAAGAGCAACAGGAACTGAATTAACAAAAGGCATTTTTCTCAAATGAATGCAAAAACTTAACCAAGACAGGTCTGGAGAGGTGGCTCAGTGGTTAAGAGCATTTGCTGTTCCTGAAGAAAGCCCAAGTTTTTCCCCAGCATCTACATTAGGCAGCTCACAGTCTCCAGGGACTCCCACGCCCTCTTCTGTACTGAGGGCTCCTGCACTCACAAGCATACACCTACACACAGGCACACATATAGCTTTTAAAAACTCAACAATGATGCTACATTTTAAAACAAATTGTTCAGTATATGTGTTGCCTTTAGGAAACATAGCTCAGTCTCTCCCCATTGATAATTCTGTCTTATGCTTTATTGACAAACGTTTTGCTCTTAGAGTTGAGCACTGATACCAGTGGATTTTTACACTCTGACAGAGGCAACTGGGAATTTTACTTACATAGGCATGACAGTTAGAAAGAGGGCATATGAAACAGCACAAAAACAAAGATGCATTCCCTACAAAACAGAAGTACATGCACATCCTGGTAAGCAGATGCTTGGTGTGTGTGTGTCTGTGCATGTACATGTGTGTATGTATGTATGTGTACATGTGTATATATTATACATATGTATGTGTGTATATATGTATGTGTATATGTATATGCATATATATGTGTGTATGTATGTGTGTATGTGTGTATGTATGTATGTATATGTATGTGTGTAGTTATGTGTGTATGTGTGTATATGTATGTGTGTAGTTATGTGTGCATGTATGTATGTGTGTGTATGTATATATGTGTGTATATGTATGTGTGTATGTGTGTGTATGTGTATATGTACACATACATACAGATATCTGTAAAGCAAATGCTCAGATACTAATTATATGATGCCTGTAAAGGACAGATTGTATCTGTATGAAAAGGAGTGTTGTTAGCTGTAACTGATCCTACAGCAGTGGTTCTCAACCATTGGGTTGAGGCTTCATTGGTGGGGGATGTCAAATGACCTTTTCATAGTAGTCACCTAAGACAATCAGAAAACACAAATATTTACGTTACAATTTATAACAGTAGCAAGATTACAGTTACAAAGTGGCAATGAAACTAATTTTATGGATGGGGGAGTCATGACAACATGAGGAACCCTTTAGGGTCACAGCATTAGGAAGGCTGAGAACCACTGGTCTAGAGACTGGGCTGGGGAACACTGATCCAGGTACAAAAATACTGGACAGGGGTTGTGTTAAGTGCAGCTGAGAAAGTCAGCCAGGGTTTCCTCCGACTCCTTCCTTTCTGAAGACTGAAGGTGGACGGGAGCCTGCGCTCACAGCGACCAGTCCTTGCAGCCCTGCTCCTTGTTCAGTTCACCTCATGGCATCGTCTACTCCCAAGGCGTCTACTCCCAGCAGCCTCCACTCCCCTGCTCTCTCCATCCTCCAGGTGTTGATCATCTGTTGCTCCCCTCACTGTACGGTGCTGTCGTCTCACGAGGCCGATGGTAACAGGGCAAGGCTGGGAGATTGGAAGTTTTTACTACTCATTTGAGACTCTAAAGAAGTGCTCACAGAGACCTTGCAAGGCTGCGACAAAAAGCACTTACCAAACTGTGGGTGGCATATTGGTGTAGCCATGGTTATGGTTGTTCTTTGCCAGGAAAAGCCTGCAGCCCTGCTTATTATTAAAATTAGCAGCGGGAGGTGAATTCACCTGAGACTCCTAATCTCTCTCCTCCTCTTTTAAGACTGGTGTCCAAGCACAGAATAGTAGCTGTTGGCTTTTTATTTTATTTATTTATTTATTTATTTATTTATTTATTTATTTATTTATTTTTAAGATGGGATTTCATCTAGCTCAGGCTGGCCTCGGACTCCATATGTATAGACAATGAGAGCCGTGAACTAATTCCTCAACCTCCTGCCTCCACATCTAGAGAGCTAGGATTAGAAGCATATACAACTGTACCCAGTTAATTTTGTACTAGAGATTGAACCCAAGGCTTTGGATGCTTGTAAACACTCTAACAACTGAGCTACCTCTTTAGCTCAGATATTGTTTTATCAATCATTTCCTAGCCTTTAATCCCAGCACTCAAGAGGCAGAGACAGATAAATATCTGAGTTCAAGGACAGCCATGGATACATAGAGAAAACCTGCTTTAAAAAAAAAAGAAAAAGAAAAGAAAGGAAGAGAGAGAGAGAGAGAAAGAGAGAGGAAGGAAAGAAGGAAGGAAGGAAGAAGGAAGGAAGGAAGGAAGGAAGGAAGGAAGGAAGGAAGGAAGGGGCTGGGAAATTAGCTCAGTGATAGAGTGCTTGCCTAGCAAGGGCATGGCCCTGGGTTTGATCCTCAGCTTGGATCTTTGGAATGAGAGAGAGAGAGAGAGAGAGAGAGAGAGAGAACTTTCTCCTGAAGATAAGAGTTGATCAAAATCTGTGTCAAGTAAAGACAGCCTCAGGTTAGATTAGGGTTTTGTGCTTCATCTGTACCATATAAGATCATGGCTTGGCCCGTTGGTTCTGATGAGTTCTTAGAGCACAAGAAAAAAGAGAGAACACTCTTAAAATAGGGGAAAACCAATAAATACACTAAGCACGCCCAAGGAAGTTCCGCCTGCCTGCATCTCCCCTAGCTAAGAGGGCACAGCCTTAGAGAGCAGCTCATCTCATGGCTGAGGATGATACAGCCAGGAGGCCACTGGCTCAGAGGAGCTCACCTGATGGGCGGGTATATGAAGCAGCACACAGAACTTATCACAGGCAAGGCAAACTGTTTCTGTGGGGCCTAAGGTTTGTACAGTATTGGGGACAAGGAGATGGTCGGCACAGTCTGACAATATGAGTTCAGATCCCCTGAACCCACGTAAAAAGCTGCCTATGGAAATGCATACCCGTGAGTCCCAGCATTTCTTTGGGAGATGGGAAACAGAGACAGGAGATCATCCAGAAGCTACAACTACCAAGCCTTCAGGGTAGCACCGGAAACAGCAACAGAACTAGCTAGCCTGAAGGGCTGCAGGGAGCACGGACAGAGCAAGAGAGGCCGGATTTCAAAGGAGGTAGAAGTCAAGAATAGATGCCCAAAAGTTGGCCTCTAACCTCCACATGCACATGGGGTGAACCTGGGTGTGCTCTCTCTTTCTCTCTCTCTCTCCACTGTGAAACACACACACACTGTGGACTTACAAAAGCCCAAGTGCAGGGCTGGAAAGGGGTCATGCACTGTGTTACCCTCACAAGGAAACGCCCCTTGACAAAGTTACTGTACATATTCTAAGCCACAGGGTAGCTGGGTCCTTGTTCCCTTCATGTTCCAGCATCTGTCGAGCTTCCGTCACTGGGTGTGTGCATGACTGTACTTCCCTTCTGCTGCAGACACCTCAGCCACTGTCTAGCCAGGCTAACCTGTTTGGTGTGCTCATGGGATGACACTGAGGGTGTGGCTTGGAGCTGAAGGTGGCCGGAGGCTACAGAATCAGACCGTTGCCAAGGGAAGAACAGGCGCCCCCAAGACACGATCACTAGTGCTGCGGTGAACTCCTGGACTGGGCAGTCTTCACTGTTCTCATGAAACCAGTCCATGTCAAGAATGGAAGAGGCAACACCAAGTTGTGAGAAAGACCACTTCCTCAACAAGAAATCCAGCTGTGCTATCTTCACCTCGTTGCAGACCAGAAACGGTGGTTTGGGTTGTGTATTGGTGCAAGCCCGAGCCAGCTTTGATTCCCTGTAGAGCAGAACTGGACAGAGGTCACACCTGAACTGGACGTGGCACTGGCTACATTTTTATTAAAACCAAACAACCACAATTACAAAGCAAAGCTATTTCCAACAATTGTGAGGTCTGAATTCTTAACTGAGCTGTTCTGGGGCTCTTTAGTTTCATTTCTTTGTTTTCTAGAGCTGATGGGAAATTCAGAATGACCTTTCTCATGTTTATAAACCCCATTTAACCAAAGGCTCAGGGTTACCCATGAAGTAGGTATTCTTCATAGTAACGGTGGAGAGAATTTAGTCAGAAATCACTAAGATATATATAATCTTTTTTTTTCATTGACCAAGAGAAGATCTTATACAGTAGCCAGGCTGGCCTTGAGCTCACAGCAATCTGTCTCAGTCTCCTGAGTGCTGGATTTACCATCATGGGCCACCATGCTCAGATGAAAACACTGCTTTAAGACTAGGGAACTTGATTTTCTTTTATCAAAGAAAACAAACTTTATAGTTGTTGACCTAGCACTATAATAGGACCAAGCCCGCCCAGCATGCCAAGAATCTTTCTATGACTTTCTGAAATCAATCAGGAGAGTCCGGCCGACTCTGAGCAACGAACGTAATTTTTATCTAGGCCCCCACCAATGCCTGAGCTTGGAGAACTCTAGCAAGTCCTTATGTCAAGTGAATCAGCGGCTAGCTTTCCTCACTGGCTCCTGATAACAACCCTCTCTGGAAAGGCACAGTGTCTTACGTGAAGGGGTTGTAGCAAGGTACAGAACAGATCAGAATTCCACTCTGATGGACCTGACACTCCAGTGAACGGTACATATGAGAGATGAAGAATACAACAGTAGAAAATGGAGTCTCCTAAGAAAGTCACAGATCACTTGAAATGGTGGAAAACCACTGCTCTGTACAAAACGGAATCAATTAGAGTAGGGCACAGCCCAATCCCAATGTATGGGCTACTATTATTCCCATGATATAGATGAGAAAAGTAAAGAACAGAGAGGCACCACTGTGTACCAAGGAAGCTATGTGACCTGGGGGTGGGGCACAGTCAGTGGAGCAGGGCACAAGGTGTAGGATCCTGGGTCCATTATAAGAACCTTGGCTTTTCTTCAAAGCGAGATGAATGGCATAAGAAGCCGATGACAAGTGAAGACATGACCTGAGTTATATCTAAGAAGAGTAGGCTTGCAGCTGTGTTAGCAGAAACCGGGGGGGGGGGGGGGGGCAGAGGCAGGAAGGTGAGATCAAAGCTACTCAAGGTGACTTTGAAGGGGACAGGAGGAAGTGGTCCTTGCTGCTTGTCATTTGAGTGAAGGGCTGGGGTATAGCTTAGTGTGTGTGTGATGTGTGTGTTTACATACACATATATACACATATGCATGTATACAATGGCTTTCAGAAGAGTAGATTGAACAGCCAATAGGATAAAGAAAATTGAGGCAGCCACCTAGGAGCAGAGAAAGCAGGACCTCAGCTTTGGATGTTACAGTAAGACACTTCTTATCCATCCAGGTGCAAACTACACGCAGGCGGCTGGATAGAAGAGCCCAGAGACCATGAGAGCGATGCAATCAATCGACTTTAAACACAATCTTGAAAATCTTCAGGTGACATGTTGAAAGTCACGAAACTAGTTGGGAAAACCAACAGTGTGTTGGTGACAGACAGAAAAGAGGTGAGTTGCCTGAGCCTTAGGCAACTTCTTCACTCTACACTCAGAAGTCAGAAAGAAAGGAGGGAAGGATTGAAAAGGGGGTAACCTGTGCCTGGGGAGGAAGGGTCCTATGAACTGGAAACCAAGAAGGTATTTTAGGGAGAACAAATGATCAACGACATCAAATGGTGATGACCAATGGGAGATGAGAGGCTTTGAAGTGGCTCTTGGGTTTGCACAGAGGTCCTTGATACTTCAGCAAATGCAGTTTGGGTGGTGGAGAGAGACAAGGGTTTAACTGCACTGGCTTGGGGGGGGGGGGTTGGTTTTGTTGTTTGTTTTTGAGATAGAGTCTCACTGTGTAGCTCCAGCTGGCCTGAAACTCACAGAGATCTTCCTACCACTGTCTCTGGAGTACTTTGATTAAAGATGTGAGCCATTAGGAGAGAGTTCTTGAAGTCTATTTGGTTTCAAGAGTGGTAAGATGCCAGATATTGTGTCACATGCCTGTGATTCCCAGCACTTGGGAGGGCAAGGCAGGAAGACTACAAGTTCAAGGCCAGCCTGAGCATCAGTGTGATACTGTCAAAGAGTTGGTGAGCAGAAAGGAGAAAGAAATGGGGAAGGGATGGAAGAACAGAGATGAAGGGGTTGCGTGGATTGTAGGCCTCAGTAGCTTGAGGTATCATTAAAGTCTGGTGCCCAGAATGAGCTTCAACCATGGGAGGTAGTGATTGAAGCTGAGGCTTTGAAGAGATGTAGGTACTTGGAACGGTACCATCTGGGTATGAACACAGAAGGGAGTGGCCAGGGAGGGTGTGCCTGCAACTCTAGGGAGTTTACTCAGTTAAGCAGGCACACTTCTCTCTCTCTCTCTCTCTCTTAGTTTTGAAGCTACTTTAGTAACTCAGAGTGAAGTTTTGCTTCTCAAATGAAGCCTAATAAAATCTTTGCCTCCTGGAAGCCCACAAGTCATGAATGACACACCATGACGCATAGTGGCTCTTCGCATCCTGTTCTCAGTGGAAATGCTTGGTGAGGCTGATGTAGAAAGGATGGATTTGAGCCCCAAATGAACACCAGTGTACATTCTTGGGGTTGGTGAAGTATACTTGAGTAACTTGTGTAAA
The DNA here is from genome assembly GCF_000001635.26 of Mus musculus. Taxonomy (NCBI): domain Eukaryota; kingdom Metazoa; phylum Chordata; class Mammalia; order Rodentia; family Muridae; genus Mus; species Mus musculus. The sequence goes on along the minus strand of NC_000067.6, from coordinate 153,204,078 downwards.
GCCAGTGGTCTGGAGACGGTATTTAATTACTGGATTTCTTTTTGTGATTGCCCCATGAATCTGGCTGTACTTTTTGAGAGAGTTGGAAACTATGTGCCTATGAAATCTTTTTTATATAAATATTATTTATGTATTTATTTATATGAGTACACTGTAGCTATCTTTAGACACACACCAGTAGAGTGTGCATCAGATCCCATTACAGATGGTTGTGAGCCACCATATGGTTGCTGGGAACCAAACTCAGGACCTACGTGAGAGCAGTCAGTGCTCTTAACCTCTGAGCCATCTCTCCAGCCCATGCCTAGGAAATCTTAATTTGACTGACTTTTTCTTAGTAGTTAAACCAACCAAGAAGGAAAATATCTTATGAATATAAACTCCTATTGATGATATTTCTTATTTATTTATTTATTTATTCATTCATTTAAAAAGAAAAGTCACTGTGAATTTCCAAGTGAGGCCTAAGAATAAGCAGAAGTACGGTCAACAGTGTGTTGACTATGCAGCTGAAAAGCAAACTTAACAGTTAAGAAGGAACTAGATCTAAAATCCCCTGAAAGATTTTAGGCAGTAGGCATTTGTTACATATAGTGAGAACTTTGCTTTCTTTAAGAAACACAGAACTATTCTAAGAGTATGTTTTTGTTATGTCCCAGGGGTGGGATATGGGCTGCTTCAGATTGTCCATAGCAGCTGACAATGATTTATCTTGTGTTCTAACAGGGGTGTGACTTTGCCAGTGACAGACAGTTTGGAATTCTGGGGACTTTTCAGAGGGTATATAAATTTTAGGACCCCCTGAGAGACTAGGTGGGCTGTTGGTTGGTTGCTGTTGGTCTTGCTGTGCAAACAAACAGAAGATTAGATACCCTGAAGGTCAAACTTGCCTCAAGGAACTCGACACCCCTAGTCAGAATGAAGTACTCTCACAATAGTCTTGTCCCTTTCCCCTCTTTCCTTCTTTCTCTCTTATCTGGTGTTATGGGATTGAAGGAGTGGGAAAAGGGTGGAGAAGTGTGGAAGAAAGAAGACCCACAAAGTAGCAAGGACAAACTACAGTTAGGTGTTATGGGGACACAAGGAAGGCATCCCATCTGTTTGTGAAAGTGAAGAGCCACGCTTTAGAAAAACTATTCATGGGGGTTCAGCTTACCTGAAACCTCACTTGATGCCCATGTCTTTCTCCTTGAACCTTCTGTTGACTCAAGGTAGATGCTGCTCACTGCACTGACAGGTAGTAAGAAACCGACACAGCTCTGAACCAGGCATGACTGTTCTCTTTAAGAATAGTCATTCTGCCTCCTTTGGAACCTTCTCGAAAGTTTGTTTTTTCCTTTTCTTCACCCCTCCCCCCACTGTCTTCTTCACCCCTTCTGTTCGATTTATTTATTTATTTATTTATTTATTTATATGTGCATTGGCATTACGTCTGCCTTTATGCCTGCGTGAGGGTGTCGAATCCCCTACAGTTACAGACAGTTGTGCGCTACCACGTGGGTGCCGGGAATGGAACCTCAGGTCTTTGGAAGAGTAGCCAGTGCTCTTACCATCTGGAGCCATCTCTCCAGCCTCCCTCCTTTCATTTTAATGGCCTGAGATCATAGGTCAAAATGAAGGCCTGTCTCCCTCCGGTGAGTGTGAAAGCAGAACGGGACAGGACAGAGCCACAGCTGCCAGCTGGGGAATGTGCTTACTGTAGACAAAGAATGGGTCGGTTTCCTGAGAGATGTGTCACAGTCCCTGGAATGCTGTTCCTGGGGCAGTGCGGGACTGGACTCTCTGGGCATGGCACAAGCCATTCTGCTTGGAGATAAGCTTTGGAGAAGTATGCACACACCAGTCTACTGCCGTAAGCCTAAGCTTTGGGAGAGGTTTTTGGTTTTTTTCAACAGTGCATGACTGTTTTGGATGCATTTATCTCTGTGCCACAATCAGGTCTGGAAGAAGGCACTGAATTTCCTGGGAGTGGAGTTACCAACAGTTGTGAGGCATCATTTGGATGCTAGGAATAAAACCCAGGTGCTCTGGAAGAGCAGACAGTGCTCTTAATTGCTGAGCCATCTCTCCAGCCCCCTCTGGGAGGAAAATTTGAGTTACTTTCACAGAAAAAGAAAATCCTGGTAGAGATGATGGTACCTACATTTTGATCTGACCAGACAAATATAGAAAGAAAGTTTACAGGCAGATCCAAGGACAATCTCCCCCACCCTCGCCAGCTTTTATACTTCCTTCCCCCGTTTACTTTTTATATAGTATCTATCTCACCACACGGCCCAGCTGGGCTGGAAGTTCCGATCTGACTACTGCATCCCGAGTGCTGGGATTGCAGGAGGCGTGTGCGATCATGCTTGGCCCCTCACTTTCTTATAAATGAACGAACACAAACAGATTCTTTCTAATTTTAAGCAGATTCTCTCTGAGGAAAAGTTCAAGCAGATTTTTAGCTATTTGGCAAATTACAGTGATGCCGGGAGCATGCTCTGGTTGCTGCTGGCAGACGATTTCAGAGAGCTAATGCTAGGCCCGTGTGTGTTTTAAGAGCAGCATGAAGATTGTCTCGGGCCTGAGTCGACACAGGATTCCTGCCAAAAAGGGTGCCTGCCGATGGCCCGAAACACTGAAAGCACACTTTCAGACAGGCAGCAGCACCAGTTCAAACTCGCCAGAGATGCTTTTCCACCTGGCTCATAGCTATTCGTTCGTATTGGTTTTTGACCATCCTACCTGTTAAGATGTTTTAAATCCTTATTCATTTCCAGGCCCTTCCATATAAGGTTAGCAAAGGAATCGCTGACTCCAAAGCTGCCATTTGGGGCATTCAACCAAAAGATTAATTCGGGTTTTAGAAATCTCTCTCTCTCTCTCTTTTTTTGTATCTCTTTCCCCTCCCCCTTTTCCCACACCCACCCAGCTTAAGGGTACACCAAATGCTAAAGCTTAATTATGGAAAATTCCATCAATTTAGAAGGTGTTGGCTTTGGATCCATTTCCAGTGGTGTTCAGTAAAACTAAAATCAATTATCCTACCAAAGATGAGAACAGAAAGATGACCTGAGAGGAAAACCAGATTCCTTTCTACTCCAAAAGAATCACAAATAATTTTGTGTTGATATTCGGCCCTCAAGGAGGTGGGGGATGGGTCCCAGCAGAGAACAAAATGGGGGTGGAACAGGGGGGGGTGTTGGGGGGAGAATAAAGGTTCCAATGACTCAGTGGAGTCCTTAGAAAGCCACACTGACTGCCTGCTCATGTGACCCTGAGATGACAGGGCTCTTACCTCTAATGCAATACAGACAGACTTAGAGCTGCCCTAGCTGAAAGAGCTACAAGGAGATGTGACAGCTTAGTGTGTCGTCGTGCCCTGTATGGGATCCAGGAGCAGAGAAAGAACACTAAGAAGGCCTGAGAGGTAGGGCTCATTGGTGGACACGTGCTTAGAGTGATGGAGTCCCTAGGTTTAAACTCCAGCAAACATGCATGAAATACACGCAGGGTTTTAAAAATTAAGAAAATTTGAACATAGTCTGAATTTTAGTTCCAAAATGTTGGTTTTGCCAATTGTAATATAAGGCATTTTAATGCAAAATGGAAGGGGCACTGAGTATGAGGTTCTATGAGAACTCTGTCTTACATCCCTGGGTTTTGTTTTTTGGTTTGTTGTTGTTTTGTTGATTTTTGTTTTATTTTGTTTTGCTTTAGTCTACAGCTGCTCCAAAGACTGAGGCAGGAGTAAAAGTTCAGGATGTAGGCTGCTGTAAAGCATATTAAGGCCAGTCTGGGAAACATAGCCAGTCTATAACAAAATTTAAAACAGTTTTTTAAAAGGTCATAGGAGGCACCTGGGGATATAGCGCAGTTATAGGGCACTTTTCTCCTACCCAAGAGGCCCTAGGTTTGATTCCCAGTGTGATCACTAACTAAATCAAATACATTTTTGAATGCTATTTAAGGAAAACACTACTCAACTCAATGGCAAAACCCATGATCTCATTGAGTGACACAAAGTCTGATCATAGATGGGACAGCTCTGGGTAGTTGGAACCCTTTCACTGTTGTGGTGACCCCCAACCATAGAATTATGCCATTGTTACTTCACCGCTGTAGTCTTGCTACGGTTATGAAATGGTACTGTAAATATGTGGTGTGCGCTTGCCAAGGGGTCGAGACCTACAGGTTGAGAACTGCTTCCGTAGAGCCCTCCGAATCTTTTATGCCTATCCCTTCCCCATCTCTCCTCTTCTGGTCTGGGAAGGGAGGGCGGATCTTCATTTCCCCAACAGGAATTGCCCTCAGGATATGAATAACAACCTTTTCTCTGACCCTTGCTGTTAACTGTGCTGCATAGACTTCAGAGCAGAACAATGGGGGTGGGTGGAGACAGCAAAGCTTAATTAGAGCGGTGGGACAATTTTAACCTGAAACCTAGCTGCATTGGAGGGCAGTTTCTGTAAGAGCAACAGTAATCCCACAGGTGTGTGGAAATGAAGCTTCCAGTAGCTGAGCAGAGGTTCCCAGATCTGTGCTTCAGGAAGGTTGGCCCCCTTTTATTTACAAAATAAAGTAGAATTGTATCTGTCCACGTGAGGCAAAGTAGGCCCCCTTTCATGTCAGCAGGAGTGTTTAGAGACGTCCAACCACCACACTGAGTTATTTAGAGCAAGAATGACTTCAGGCTCTGCCTTTCCCGAAGGTTTCCTTAGGTAGAAAGTTCACAGTTTAATATAGAGTTTTTAGAGGGGCTGGAGAGATGGCTCAGTGGTTAAGAGCACTGACTGCTCCTGAGTTCAAATCCCAGCAACCACATGGTGGCTCACAACCATCCATAATGAGATCTGACTCCGTATTCTGGAGTGTCTGAAGACAGCTACAGTGTGCTTACATATAATAAATAAATTAATTAAAAAAAAACAGTTTTAGAAAAGATAGCCCAGGGAAAAGGCCCATTCATAAGTATAGGGGCTGTCTTAGTCAGGGTTTCTATTCCTGCACAAACATCATGACCAAGAAACAAGTTGGAGAGGAAAGGGTTTATTCGGCTTACACTTCCATACTGCTGTTCATCACCAAGGAAGCCAGGACTGGAACTCAAGCAGGTTAGGAAGCAGGAGCTGATGCAGAGGCCATGGAGGGATGTTCTTTACTGGCTTGCCTCACCTGGCTTGCTCAGCCTGCTCTCTTATAGAACCCAAGACTACCAGCCCAGAGATGGTCCCACCCACAAGGGGCCTTTCCCCCTTGATCACTAATTGAGAAAATGCCTTACAGTTGGATCTCATGGAGGCATTTCCTCAACTGAAGCTCCTTTCTCTATGATAACTCGAGCTGTGTCAAGTTGACACAAAACTAGCCAGTACAGGGGCTAAATCCAAAACCTTTGTTATGACCTCCTACTGAGAAAGTCAAGGTGAGTTTAGACAAATTTTCAGGGAGGGGTATGCCTTCCAGAGCTCACTGATGCTGGAAAACTCCAGGGTATGCGATGTGACAGACAACAGACAGGGTTAGACTTATGTTCTCTGTCTCTCTGCCTCTGAGTCAGTCTCTCCCCCCCCTTCCTCCCTCCCTCCCTCTCTGTGGGAGTGGGGAGACTGTTTCTCCCTCTCTCTACAGCATCTCCCCATATAACTCAGGTTGTCTTTAAGATCACAACACTCCTCCTGCCTCTGCCTCCTGAATTCCAGGATTCTCACCATGTGCCATACATAGCTCTTTTCCCTCTCTTTCCTCTCTTTGGTTGTCTCTGTTCCTAATGGTTCCACACATCTTGCTCCTCTTGTTAATGCAAATAAGCAAGAAAGGCCAGGACAACAAACAGGACTGGCTACTATTTGGGCCAGGAATTTATCCTTTGGAAAATCGTAGCAAGAACATGTGGGGAGCAAGGAGCACGATGGACAGACAGACTGGACATTGTCCTGCCCTGATTTTAGAGGCCACACCCCCTGAGACAGACCTGGTGTTGCCAGGCTGTGATTCGAGGATCATTTCTTCTGTGTCTGCTGCAGGATTCTGAGACGTGCCACCTAACACTTGGTAGGTTGACAATCCAGCAGCCAGTTTCAGTAGTTTGGTTCCAGAGAACAATAAAATCAGACTATGTGAAACAACAACAATCAAAGACAATTCTACAAAGAACAAAGGGCCACAGCTAGAATGGAGGCACAATACAGGGGCTGAGTCCTCTTAAGCTTCAAAACCAAGAGCCATTGTTCTAAAGCATTTATTGTTTCTTTTAAAATTCTGCTTAGAAAGGGACAAGAGAAAGAACCATTTTAGAGACTTCTGTCAATCCCACACTGCACCCTTCCCTTGTTGAATAGCACCTTTAATATCTAGGGAATTAAGCAGTTGTCCCATTAGGATCCAGGTTATCCTAAGGCAAAGATTAGGCAATCTTCAGTGGCAACAGGCCTGGGCTTTATGGTCTCTGCTGCAAGTACTGAACTCTTGAATGAATTGAATGTAGCCAAAACCCACACGAACCGGAAAATGATTGCCATGTTCTAACACAAGTTTACCAGAACATCTGGCAGGAAGGATGTGGCCATGGGCAGAGGGTTTCTGACCTCAGCTGATCATCCCAGTCTATCCTTCTAGCCCAGTGATCTGGTGAGCCAGGCTGACATTCTCTAATGGGATTACTGGTCCTGAACTGTGCATAGATTGTTGGCCCATCGAGGAAGAGGAAACACTTTTGCTTGATGTTTGTAGACAATACTTGGTGCTTCCCACCTACATGAATAAGGAAGTATGGGAGCTTCGTGGCTATTGGCAAGCAGTCTCCAGCTAAGAGTGGAAACAGCTTTCCTTTAAGATTTCTGTTAGTTAAATACATTTATTCCATCTGACATAAGACTTTAAAATGAGTTTCTGACTCTCAAAATTTGCAAATACTAGGATGAAGTATATACCACATACTTCCATTAAATTTTCCCCTTGTCCTGAAAAGTAGTAAATAGAAATATGACTCAGTAGGGCGTGGGGGTTCATACTGTAATTCCAGCAGGGTGATCACAAGTTCAAGGCCAGCCTGGGGTATACATAGGGAGACCTTGTCTTAAAACCAACAAACACAGTCTAACTGACTGACTAAATCTACACTAACCAACTGTGACAATGGCTACTACTGTGGTCAGTTTGATTGCACCAGAGTCAACTACACCACCAATGCTGGCTGCTCTGGTGAGGGTGTTTCTTAATCAGATTATTTGAAGCAGGAAGAGATCCACCTGTGGGGCCGTGAAAGGCACCCTGGTTTCTGGTTGAGCTAGGTTTGAAACCCTGGTAACCCCGCAGGGGACCCCGCAGGGGATAACCCTGCAAGGCACAGTAGGCATTTTGCCACAATCCTGGACACCAGGCCCCGACACAAGGCCGAAGCTCTCCATAGGTCTATGACCATCAGTCACGTAAGGGCAGTGCCCCAAGCCCCTCCACAGGTAGAAAATGTGACCACAGGTCATGTAGCCTCAAGACAGATCTCCATTTTAATGAGGTACTTAAAGGTCTGAAGGGCTTAGCCAATAAACTCCCCCTTCCCAGACACTCCTCCCTGCAAAAGGTATGTAATCTCAGGCCCACCCTGAGAAAGTGGGGTATGGTTTTACTCAGCACAACTCTCTGCCATGACAATAAATGCCTTAAAACCATGGGCTGTCTCTTTTCATTGTGATCCGCAGTGGGGAACAATGGAACAGGCCTTCATCTAAAGAGCCGGCCTGCTAATCTCTCACAGAAGGCCTCTCAGTGCTCCCAGCCATGGCCTCCACCAAGCCAAGCCACCCACCGAACAAGCCAAGGACACTCCACCCCAAGGAACCCAGCCGGAGCTCCCCTCTTTTTCCCTTTGGCCTGGGGCTAGACCCAGCCCTCGTGCCACCACTGCATTCTCAGCTCTTCCTTGGCATCTGGGTGCTCAAGAGCCTGAGAACCCGATGGTCCCAGCCTCTCTGCAGGCCCAGGGACCCCCGAGCCGACTCCAACTGTCCCCGGGGATCTCAGACTGGGCTCCCCCACCCCCAGAGCAGTGTCCAGCGGCTTCACACGATGCTGGTTGGGGATAAGTGCACTCAAAACTTCCACATCCTGAAGGGACCCGTCCTCTACCCATAACCCCACACCACCTTTAATGTGGTGGCACCTTCTGTGACAGGCCAGGTAAGGGAACATGGAAGGAACAAACTGCTGTTTTGCCAGCTTGCCCTCCTCATCCTAGCTGGCGAGGTCACCTCTTGTTTGGTTGCATCATTTGCTCACCAACATTAGAAGGAGCTTCTTCGACGGGCAGCTCTCCAGGATCCTCCAGGCCTTCAGTGCGATTGGGACTGCAGAGCCTCGCAGCCTCATGGACTGATCAGCTACCAGATTCTAGGACTCTCTGGTGTAAGACATCCAATGTTGTAATACCCAGATGCATCCCATTAGCTGGTCTAAACACACACACACACACACACACACACACACACACACACACACACGTTCTATCAGCTTTGTACCTTTAGAAGACCCAATAGTGCACCAACTAACTATACTGGTGTATTTCTGTTACCTACCTGCAGTAATGGGTGTGAGTTTTCCGGGGGATAGAGCAGCTTTCATAAATGACCTTCAGGAAACCAGGCGAGGAAGCACTGGGCACTTACACTTTCTATCTCTGTCCCCTCCCCCTGTCTCTTCTCCCCTCTCCCTGTCCTCTCTCTCTCCTGTCTTCAGGGAAGGTCTCAGGTCTCATGCCTTGCAATCTTATTTATTTGTCTATTTTTTGAGCATAGGCTGTCCTTGAACCCACTATGTGTCAGAGGTTGGCTTTGAACCAACCCCTGCTCCTACCTCCTGAGTGCTGTCTTCCCTTTGCAATCGTTATGCTCTGAGCAGAAGACAGTATTTCTGCTAAGCATCACCTCATTTTGAATAATACTTTTTTCACACCATTCTTATTTTAGCTCCACACCATCCTTTTATATTTATTTATATCTCCCTTCACTATAAAAACACATGCGTTCATTTTAATTTTTTAGTAAATTTTCTACTTACATTTTATTTTACTTAAAATAGGAAAACTATTAGTTTTTCCTCGAAAAAGGTCAAATCTGTATAGTATTAACTCAGTTGTGTTCCTAACATTCTTAAGGAGTAATTTAGATAAAATATAATTTCCCTCACCACATTAATGTTTAACCTAAACTGAAGAAACGTGAGTGATTTCAGCTTTGTAAAATAAACACTAAACCATGTAGTGACAGACCATTCATTCCAACAGATGATCCTGAGGGCTTGCTTAGAGGAAGGCTTTGTGGTAGAGGCATAGGGCTCACATGTATATGCAAACAAAACCCTCATATACATGTAAAATAATAAAATAAAACTGCAAAATCAATTAAGTAACTTCAAGGGTTATGTTAATAGAGGGCTCTAAGCAGAAACCTCCGGAGCGTTGATAAAGCACATGTCTTAGTCAGGGTTTCTATTCCTGCACAAACATCATGACCAAGAAGCAAGTTGGGGAGGAAAGGGTTTATTCAGTTTACAATTCCATACTGCTGTTCATCACCAAGGAAGTCAGGACTGGAACTCAAGCAGGCCAGAAAGCAGGAGATGATGCAGAGGCCATGGAGGGATGTTCTTTACTGGCTTGCCTTCCCTGGCTTGCTCAGTCTGCTCTCTTATAGAACCAAGACTACCAGCCCAGAGATGGTCCCACCCACAAGGGGCCTTTCCCCCTTGATCACTAATTGAGAAAATGCCTTACAGTTGGATCTCATGGAGGCATTTCCTCAACTGAAGCTCCTTTCTCTGTGATAACTCCAGCTGTGTCAAGTTGACACAAAACCAGCCAGTACAGCAAGCAGCAAACCATTAAAACAGATGTCCAATCATTCAAGCCTATAGTATATTTACCTAAAATCACCAAGTCCTCCAGGCAAATGTATGGCTTCCGTTTAAGTCACTGGAATCGCTGAATTAATTACATTTCTTAAGAATTCATCTAAATAGACACATTGAGGTTGGGAGAAAATTTTAAAATAGCAAAATGTTTCTAGATTTTCTGATTGTCACAGTTAGACCCCAATCTTCTTTCTGTAGTGAAGTCGGGCAGTCCCACCTTTGAACCCAAATCCAATCCAATCTTCTGTTAGGCTTCCTGGAAAAGAACCACCCAGGGATGTTTGGGGATTTCTGTGCAACCTAGCCCGGGAAACATTGCACCCCATGATATAGCTACCAAATCCTTGAGCTCTTTCAGACTTCTCAGGCTCTGTCCAACTGGGCTAAAAATAGCTTCCAGTTATCCTAAGGAGTTAAACGGAGTTATTTAAATACAGGGCTCTTACATCTAGATTAAGATATCAGACTCACAGAGAACCATGGAGACCTGATTGGATGAGCTAAAAGGGCGTTGTATAAGATCTGACATCGGTTGTACGTAGTGGAAGAGTAACCGGAGGTAATGTGGGAAGGAAAATGTGCCCTCACGAGATAAATCTTGTTTATTGTTGATTTTTCGGAGAAGAATCGCTGTAGAATATCATATATGTCATAAAGATTAGATTAGGCATTTCTTGTTTTACTTGATATGTAATTTAATTTTTGTTGTTATGGAAAGGTGGTTTTATCCAGTGAAAGACTGAATTGCTTTAATGATGTAACCTAATAATAACTCTAGAACAGTCATTCTCAGCCTTCCTACCACCGCAGCCCTTTAGTACGGTTCCTCATGTTGTGGTGACCCATTAAATTATTTCTGTTGCTACTTCATAACTATTATTTTGTTACTTTTAAGAATCGTAATATAAATATCTGTGTTTTCTGATAGTTGCGACCCACCTGTCGAGAAGCATTGCTCCTGATTTGTGGTACTGTGTGGATTTGTGGGGGAGACTGACAGCTCACACTGAGAATATTAATGGCACCTGCTTTGTGGGGATGATGGCCAGGAGCGCACTCATTCACGCCGGGCAGGTGCTGGGCACATCAGCTCCCAATACAGTCTGGCTGGCCATGTCACAACTGTCAACATTACTGCTGTGAATTTAAAATGTGTCCAGAGTTTTCTATTTAAGATAGAAGATCAGGGTCTACTTGTGACAGGGTGCTTTTTGTTGTTGTTTTGTTTGTTTGTTTGTTTTTGTTTTTTGGTTTTTTGGTTTTGGTTTTGGCTTTTTTTTCGAGACAGGGTTTCTCTGTATAGCCCTGGCTGTCCTGGAGCTCACTCTGTAGACCAGGCTGGCCTCGAACTCAGAAATCCACCTGCCTCTGCCTCTGCCTCCCAAGTGCTAGGATTAAAGGCGTGCACCACCACCGCCCGGCTGAACGCTTCATTCAAGTTAGGAAAGGTGGAAATGCTGTCTGTTTAAATTTACAAGTGTGTTTAGAAACATCCTTTCCACCTTCCCTGAGCAGGAGTCAGGGCTCTGATGAAGGGGTAACCACTTCACTTCCAACTTGCCTTGTCAAGCTTGCTTGGGGATCAGCCCTGACCCCCACACACACCACGGCAGCACAGGAGGGAGTGTCACCCAAGTGGGGTCTTTGGCTCTCTTTCCAGTCTGTGTCTGAGGCACAGATAGACAGATATTAACTTCTGTTGGGTGACATCTACTCAATGTCTCTTTCAGGACTTTGCTCACCTTCTGGTTTGGTTTGGTTTTCTTTGTCTGTTTTGTCTTTTCCTAGGTAAGTCTTTCCATGTCTCCTTATACCGAAAATGAATATTCCCGTTGGAAATACATCAAAAGAGATGCAAATAAGCTGTGGGTTGTGTGTATGTGTGTGCTTGGTGAGTGTGTGTGTGCAGTGTGATATGTGTGTGTCTGTGTGTTGATTTCCCACCACTTCCCCTGGCTAACTGTACCACTAGGCAATCTCACACAGTGTCACACCCCCCCCCCCCCCCCCCGCCTTTTGTTCTGGCTTCTTGGGAGCTCTGAAACCTGCTGAAGGCACTTTGTATGTGCTGCTGCACAAAGTGGAATTGTGCCGCTTCAGCTCGAGTTCTGCTTGAGGGAATATGGTTTCCTGGAGTGCAGCCAACCTGGGAGAATTTATGCAGTCGATCCAGGAAACACTGAACCATTTCCATTTAAGGGCACTTTCCTTTACCCATTAAGAACAAAGCCGGAATTAGTTTGGTTTTCTTTTTTCTTTCTTTCTTTTTTTCCTCCTAACCTCTGTGTTTTTACATTTGAAATTTTAATTTGAATGGTGCTATATTTAGAACTTCCAGGGGGAGACTTTTTGGAGGGCAGGGAATTGGGGCCCACAAGTCCATCTCTATAGTTGGCATGCTAATAGCCGGTGCTTCAGTGTTTTATCATAAGTGAGTCTAAAAGCCGGTGACATGCCAGGCATTCCTGCGGAAAGTTAACTAAGGAATAATGGAACCAGCAGCAAAAAACAACATGTCATTTGTAATTCTATTTGGGGCTCCGGGGTCTTGGAGAGGCGACGGTTCTTTAAAATGATTTACACAGCATTGTAAAAAGAAAATTCCCTTGGGTGATGGCTGAATTGAAAAAAAAAAAAAAAAAAAACACGCAACAATAACAGACTAAGGGAACTTCCAGGGCTCAGCTGTGTGGCCACGCCCGATGGGAATGCCCCAGAACCTTCCGGTAAGTGGCTGGACAGACACAAGTGAAGGTAGCAGCTTCGGGAACACGAAAGCTGGGTTTGAAATTCCTACCTGTAAGCAAATATGCTGGAGAGGCATGGCTATCTTTAGAGGTCACCAAAATGAACCGGAAGAGGGGTCCTCCTGAAATTCCCACATACCCTTTGGGCCACAAGGACTAAGATGGCGGCTTTGAGCTTCTCAGAGCAGCAGAGCTGGCTTCGCTCCTGAATGTACTGATCTGTTTCCGGCAGTGGCTTTGCTCTTGCACATTTGACTGCAATCTCAATTTAATGTTCAAATACAGCTTTTTGAGGCCTCCCTCCTTTAAAATAATCTTATTTTATTTTTAATTTTAATCTGGTATCTGTGTCTATGTGTGTATCTGTGTGAGTGGGTGCCAGTGCCAGAGGAGGCCAGAGGTGTCACCTCTCTGGAGTTGGTTACAAGTTGCCTGATGTGATGAGGCAGGGAACCAAACTTGGGTCCTCTGCAGAATCAGGGCGTTATCACTAGCTCTACCCCCTTAATATCACTTTACTGACACATAATTCATATTCTACCAAGTTTACCATTTTTTTTTGAAATTTATCACTTAAAACACGATACAGAATTTATTGTACAGAAATGCAGGACGTGTCATCCACTGGCACAATATCCTTGCCCAGGGGACATTCAAATCTTTCTTTTTTTTTTTTTAATTTAAATGTTTTTTTTTATTACGTATTTTCCTCAATTATGTTTCCAACGCTATCCCAAAAGTCCCCCATACCCTCCCCCCCACTCCCCTCCCCACCCATTCCCACTTTTTGGCCCTGGCGTTCCCCTGTACTGGGGCATATAAAGTTTGCATGTCCAATGGACCTCTCTTTCCAGTGATGGCCGACTAGGCCATCTTCTGATACATATGCAGCTAGAGTCAAGAGCTCCGGGGTACTGGTTAGTTCATATTGTTGTTCCACCTACAGGGTTGCAGATCCCTTTAGCTCCTTGGATACTTTCTCTAGCTCCTCCATTGGGGGCCCTGTGATCCATCCAATAGCTGACTGTGAGGATCCACTTATGTATTTGCTAGGCCCCGGCCTAGTCTCACAAGAGACGGCTATATCAGGGTCCTTTCAGCTAACTCTTGCTAGTGTATGCAATGGTGTCATCGTTTGGAGGCTGATTATGGGATGGATCCCTGGATATGGCAGTCTCTAGATGGTCCATCCTTTTGTCTCAGCTCCAAACTTTGTCTCTGTAACTCCTAAGTTTACCAATTTTTGAAGCACAGGGTATATAGCTACTGGGGAGAACATTTGCCTAACATGCCCCACCCTCAGTACAGCAATAATTAATTAATTAATTAAATTAATAAATAATTAATCAAACAAGCAAGCCAAACTTACTGACGTTAGGTATACAATTAAATTACCTGTATGCGTGTGCTTAAATGTTTATTTGTGGTGTGTGTCAGTGAATTTAAATGTGGAGGCCAGAGGATAACCTTGGATATCACCCCTCAGGTGGCAGTTATTTTGTTTTTTGAGATAGGAGCTCTCCCATTTACCTGAGCAGGCCAGACACAGAGACCCAGGGATCTGCCTGCTTCCACCTTCCATCACAGGGATAGCGAGTTAGGGCCACCAGCCCCAGGTTTTTTTTTGTTTGTTTGTTTTTGTTTGTTTGTTTTTGTTTTTTAATGTAGATTCCGGGAATTGACCTCAGATCCTCCTGCTTGCAAGCACTTTACCAGCTGAGCTATCCCTGGAGGCCTTAAGTTACTTTGTGCTGTGATAGTATTTCAGAATATTTCTTTCATCCCCCAAAGAACACTCAAGAAAGATATAATCGGCTTTCTTGTCTTGTAAAATTTACATTTCTACAATTTCCTACAAACAGAATAGCATAGGTTCTTGTCTTTTGTGTCTGCTTTCTTTTGCTTGGCACCGTGCGTTGAGAGTCGTCTGTGATACACTGTGGATCGATAGTTTATTCTTTTCTAGAGCAGAGGGGGATCGTCAGTTGGACTTTTTTCTAGATTTGAAAAAAGAGAACAGCTTTGTGTCAAACAGAAAATCAAATATATTTTGTTGCCTTTTTGAAAGGTCACATATTAAGGCTTAATCATAAAAATACAGTGTAACCTATTATGTCGTTATATTTTGCTTGCAATGTAAGACCTCAGTCCACCTTAAATCAAGCTCTAAATGGAAGCACTGAACCTTAGGCAAGCAAATCTGTGTATGGAATTTCCAGCTTGAGGATCGTGTGGTGGACCATGCCTATAATCCTAGGAGGAGGTGGAGGCAGGAGCATAGGAACTGAAGGCTATCCTTCCATATACAGTGAGTTTGAGGCTAGCCAGGGAAGGGGGTTGTGGGCAGAGAGCTGCGTAAATGGTAAAAATGCAAGTTAGTTAATAACTAAATGAATCTGGGTGATTTAGACATGAACTAAGACAATAGGGTCCCTGGAGTTCAAGACTAAAATTAAAATCAGCAAAAAGGTTGAAGCAAGGCATTTACTCATAAGGTGTTTGTTGGTGGCAAAACCAGACTGGCTGGTGCTCAGACAGCGATAGCAGCTTTGCCCCGCCACCACTAATGGTTGCAACAGTGAGTATATTATTGTAGGGCATGGAATAGAGTGTGTGCCTGGGCTGTTCCTAGCTCTGTCATTAACTCATCTGCACTTCTCAACAACCCTACTAGATGTGTATTTTATCATTTTCCCCATTTTCTAGAAGAAACCATAGCTCAAAGAAACCCAAATAACTTGCCTTGATAATGACAAGTGTGGGATTTGGAATGGGGACACAGAGCCTTGGCTTTGACCCCTGGAGTCCTTTTAGATCCAGTGATGCACTGGAGAAGCCTTCTGAATAAAAGGCATGAGGCCCGAGCAGAGGACTCAAGCCCAAGGTGAGGGATTGTTTACATGGGTGAAGAATGAGATATGGAGTCCAACAGGAGAGTGCCTACTGATGGTGTAGGATCCTGCACTGTCCACAGAAATGAGGCACTGATTGATCTGGACCCAAGATGCCTGCTGCCTTCTGACTCCCTCTGCCCAAGTGACTAGTGGGTTTTTTCAGATCTAACATCTTGGGGAAATCACAAGCATTTGTGCAGAGTCCTATGTGACTTGGTTTCCTGGATGAATGCCAAGAGTCCACAGTCTTGCCCTGCTGTGATGGATGTTGGCCATACCTTGATGGCTGTTGATGACTAACCTTAGATTGCACTCAGCTCGTTCAGTATTGTGAGCTTATCTTTCTCTACGGCACTTTTTAATCTGACTATCAAAGTGCTATGAAGTGCGAAGCCAGATTGCCTGGCTTTGCATCTTGGCTTTGCCATTCTTAGCATGCTGCCTAACCTTTCCTGGCCTGTGGCATAGGGACATTGGTACTATACCTCATTTACAGGGTTCTATTGAATGTTAAAAGGACTACTATGTATGCCAGACTTATTTATGCCAGCAATAAATGACAGATAGGTCTCTTTGTTACTATTATTATCACTAAAGAGGGTAGCAGATGAAAATGAAAGCATTTGAGATATGATAGACAATGAAAATCTGTGCTAAAAAACAAATTTTGCCTTTAAGGTTTGATTTTGCAGGGCCCTATGCCCTGCTCCTCCAACACTGTGTACCTGGACTTTTCTAAAACAAGAAGTATCAATATTTTCAGTTAGTGGATGGTAGATATGCAAGGATCATAGCACTCAGAAACAAGTGTGCTCCCTCTCTCTCTCTCTCTCCCTCTCCCTCTCCCTCTCCCTCTCCCTCTCCCTCTCCCTCTCCCTCTCCCTCTCCCTCTCCCTCTCCCTCTCCCTCTCCCTCTCCCTCTCCCTCTCCCCCTCTCTCTCTGTCCACCGCATAGCTGCTACTGGAAGAAAAAAATTATAGATGCCTGCTCTCAAGGAACTGAAGTGTTAGCAGTAGCTGGGCACTGATTCTGAGTGAGAAGAATCTCCACATTATTTGGACAGAGCAGAAGAGAGTTGAGTCTAGGTTAAGAAAATTAGAATATCCATTCTGTTGCTCATTTTGCGCTAGATTTTAGAGATGTCGGCTTGTCTGCAGTACCCTATCTTGCCTCTGTTGCTCTTCAATGCTTTGTCTACTTCCTGGTTAGAACTAGGTATCTAGTTCAGACTCCATGTTCTGTACAAAGCCAGCCACATCTCTCCTGGTCAGCCTACACTGGTCACTATCACACTTAGAAATGGGAGTTCTCACACCCTTTGACAATATGTATGGATTACGTTGTTAGTTATCTTAGAGTGTTAAGCTACGGAACTATCTATGGTACAGTCATTCATTTAGTCAGTGACTAGGTATTTATTTAGGGCCTCTGCTGTCCTTACCATGAGGAAAAGAAGTGGTTATTGGTTGTAATGGATACGTTGTGTCTACATAAATACTAGTAAATCCTAAGTCTATAGCAGGATTTAAGAGCCTTCTCTGACAGTCACTTCTGCATTATTCACTGTAGGAGAAGTTCCCAGGACAGTGTGGGATAAGCCAAGATTTGCATCCCCTCCCCCACTTGGTGTTACTCACTTCAGCTAACACCGGGCTTGGCTGGCACTATCCCTCTTAACGTTATTTTCTAGCGGGGCCAGAGAGAATGTCGTGAAAAATATGCTCTGAGATGTTAAAAGACTAAGAAACCTTTTCTCTTATGAGCAGAAGGCTTGTTGAATATCAACTGTGAACTAGTTCGTAACAGTTTAATGAGTTTGCTTAATGAGTTTGCTAGTTCAAGGTTAAGGGGGTAGATAGACCCAGGAGAGCAACCTTTGGGTCACCCTGGTGTGTGTGTGTGTGTGTGTGTGTGTGTGTGTGTGTGTGTGTGTGCTTAGAAGTGAGTAAAATCAGAGGTATGTATACGTGCTGTATCTCAGAATAAAAGTTACCCTGAGAGTGAAGAGGATCGATCCTGTTGGGCCCCTCAGCCTGGTTAATTTGCCTGTGTTTTAGACTAGAGTGGAAGGGGCGTCCAACTGTGACTGGAATGGATGTCTGTGCCCTTGAGACTCCCTCGCCCCCTCCGGTTTTGAGGAAGGGGTGGCTGATATCTACAACCTGAGTTCTGCCCAGGACCACCCCGGGAGAGAACGGCTGTGTGTAGCGGGGTGCGGGTGGAGGGAGGGGATATGGCACATTCCAGAAGGATCTCTGGACCGCAGCCTCAGTACCACGCCCTCGGCGGGGCCAGGTGTGCTCCCCGGTTGCGGAGGGGGGAGCCCGGGGCCGCAGCGAGCGGGTTTACTGCTCGGCATGCGCTGAGTGTTTGTCTGCCTCGGAGGGTTGGGTCCTCCTTGTTCACAGGTGAGTCACGCCCCGAAACACCGGCTCTCTTCCTGTCAGGACTGAGTCAGGGAGAAGAGTCGATAAAACACCTGATCGAGGGAAAAGGAAGGCACAGCAGAGCGAAGACTCGGCGCCCGGCAGGCACCCGCAGCGGCGGAGCGCGGCCCGGCCATGCCTGCGCTCTGGCTCAGCTGCTGCCTTGGTGTCGCGCTCCTGCTGCCCGCAGCCCAGGCCACCTCCAGGAGGGAAGGTGAGTGCTCCCACCGCGCCTCCAACTTGCCCTTCCCTGCACACGGTGTTGGTGGCTGAATTCACCTCGAGGATCCACACTCGGTCAGGTCAAGGATCTGCAAAGAGCCTATCTCCTCCCTACCTGGGGCTCCTGTACAGTCGCGCTCTAAAGTGACAGTTTTCCCATAAAGCCAAGGGAGTTAAAAACACGAAGCTAATGGGTTGTGCCAGCTGAAGGTTTCCTTGCCCTAAAGCCATTCCTCTTTCAATTCCCTCCCTTTCTTTTCTTTGGCAACAGGGGACCCCTCCACACCCGTTCAATCAGTAACATGCTAGTCTTTAAACTGTCCGGTCCCTGTAATTTACCAGTGGGAGTTAGGTGGGACTTTTTCCATGCCCGGCAGCACCACACAGACTAAAAACAGAACTTCCATAATCCCCTTGTTATCCATGTTGTATTTTTGAGATAGAGCGTGAACTTTAAGCGTTTTAGTAATACCCGAAACTGCAAGTGTTACTTCTAAGAACAGTTTCGCCTCCCAGGTATTTATTGGACTCAAACTTCAAGTAACATTTACTCCTACCGAGAGCACCCGGTGGCTGTCATGTCCTGAGGAGTTAAGGTCATATAAACAAAATCTGCGAGAACTTAGCGACTGTTTTTCGTGTGTATGTGTCCTGTCAACTATGATGACACCTAGTGCGGGGGTTTCTCTGTCTCTTAGCTGAAGCGCTTTCCTCTGATCACCCAACTTTTCACATTCATAGTTACTGTTGCTTCCTGCTCTCCATGGTGTTCCAGTCACCACTGCCAGGGATCGGAAGCCATGATGCTCGATCATGTATAATTGTCACCAAAAAGGAGTAACTGGCATGATAGCCATGTTCATTTTCTTGACAATAGTAACCATTTCACTAGTCCTGTCAAAACCTGTTGTGTAGCTCAGATATGTAAGATGAACTTTAAAACAAAAAAATGTATGAAAGTGGTCATGTCGAGAGGGCTCCCCCTGAGTCAGGATAAACTGGTTGAAACCTAGTAGAAAACATTCTGAGAGTGAAAACAGTCTCTGAATATTAGAATTAAAAGTAACTTCCAGTGGATCAGCAATTAAGAATCCTTTGATTGAAAAGATGAGCAGTTGGCAGTGTTTTTGCACAAGGCCACCCAGGCAGCTATTGGCAGTGGCAGAACCTTTGATCCAGGTGTTCTTAGCTTTTTTGACCTCATTATAAAAGTAATATGTATATATATATATATATATATATATATATATATATGTGTGTGTGTGTGTGTGTGTGTGTGTGTGTGTGTGTGTGTGTGTATGTATATGTATATTTTTTTTCAGTACAGCAATTTTCCTCTTGGCTATAATTAAATACATACATGTGTGTTGGTATTACATAACAAAACCAAATCTATAGGATGCCATCAATTGTTTCATAAAGTCAGGTTCAACAGCAGACTTTGTACCCAAGCAGTCCATCCAAACACAAAGTCAGAAGTTCTGTGTTGGCTCATTTTCGCACTTTCCCCTTCCTTAGGGACAGATTGCTTGAGATACCAGGTTCTCTCCTCAAACAGCTTTATTTGGGAGCCAAGTGAGACTATGTCATTATGGTAGATCATTTATATTTTTCCATTTTTGTCACACTGGGATATACAAGGAGCTGGGCAAAAGGTATGATACCTGTCCTAATCCAAAGTGACCTGTATCCAGGCATCCTGTGGGCTGCACCTGTGGGCTGCACCTGTGGGCTGCACCTGTGGGCTGCACCTGTGGGCTGCACCTGTGGGCTGCACCTGTGGGCTGCACCTGTGGGCTGCGAAGGTCTGAAGTCGTGATGTTGCTTCCTGGTTATTTCTTGCAGGTGAAATTATGGTTAAGATATAATTACCGAGACTTACAGGGTTGGTCTCACCTAAAACACTGGCTTTAGAGTCAGCCTGACCTGGCAAAATTTTTTGGTTTATTCACTTGTTAATGCCTGTCTTAGTCACTGTTCTATTGCTGTAATGAGACCCCATGACCAAGGCTGCTTATAAAAGAAAACATTTAATTGGGGCTTGCTTACAGTTTCAGAGGGCGAGTCCATTCTCATCATGGCGGGGCACAGTAGCTGAGAGCTGACATCCTGATCTGTAGGCAGCATGCAGAGGAAGAGAGTGGGCCTGGCTGGGGGGTTTTGAAACCTCAAAGTCACTCCCAGTGACACACCTCCTCCAACAAGGCCACATCCCCTAATCCTTCCCAAATAGTCCACCAGCTGGTAACCAAACAGTCAAATATATGAACCTATGGGGAGGTCATCCTTGTTCAGCCATCACAGTGTTCTCAGTAACTTTTCAGGCTCTTCAACTGCTTGAAGTCTGGCTCTTCATCTGCTAAATGAAAGCATTAGTAGTAAGCAAGCTTGCAGACTTGGCAAAAGGATGGCTATTGTGAGTTGCCTTGCACAGCTGGGTCCATCCACACTTTCGTTAGAGAGTCTGGAGTACAGGTACTGTAAGTTCGGATGCGCAGCAATGAGTAGGAGACACATACCATGCCTTGGTGAGAGACTGGGGCATGTGTCCTCAAAGGTCTGGATCATATCTCTGGGGGAGGTATGGCTAGAGATGATCAAGATGCAGAGAAGAGCGTGATAGAAGAGTAGCTGCGAATCTGGCTATGAAGAGCTATATGCTATAGGCGGTATAGGGCACCTTGTAAGCAAAGAAATGTTGCTGAGAGTTAGTGGGCAGGAGTGGTTGAGCGTGTTCACGTTTTTAGAGAGGCCACTGTGGGGCTCAGAGGATAGAGTCAAGTGAGGAGAGCCAATAAAAGGCCACTGCAATAATCCAAGGGAGAGATGATGGTAGTGAAACACCCAAGGAGAAAGAGACTACGGAAACTCAGAAGGCACAATCTAAAGAACTTGGTGACCCACTAAGTACCTGATAAACTTGTGAGGACCTGTTACATTGTATCTAGGGACTTTCAGGGCTTCTCTTTCATCTCTTCTCAACAGCCCAAGAAAGGTGCTAAGCTTTCCATCCTGTTCAGGCAGACCTGCTCCAGGACTTACCCAACAACGAAGGTAAAACATTAGACACAAACCTAAGCCAGATTAGAATTTCAACCCTTGGCTTTCATGTCAGCCCTCCTTGCTCTTCGTTGCTCACTAGAACGCATCACATAGTGATTTATCAAATCCTCTGCTCCTAAGAACATGCCCAAAACGTGTAAGGTGGCCTTGAACTTTCTGATGGAAGTTGAATCTCTCATCTCTTCCTCCCAAAAATATTCTGGCCAGCCTGATTCTGAAAACACTTAGCAGCATATATGTAGTAGCCATTTGTCTCATTTGTGTTTAACTTAGTGAGTCACATGAATATATTTAAAGTCATATAACATATAAAGTGACATACTTTTGATTTGTTTGTCTTTCATGAAATAATTGCATCCATGAGGTAATTTACACTCAAACTCAGAATCCAGATGTTTGTAGTCGTCGTCGCCTTCTTCTTCTTCTTCTTCTTCTTCTTCTTCTTCTTCTTCTTCTTCTTCTTCTTCTTCTTCTTCCTCTTCTTCTTCCTCTTCTTCCTCTTCCTCTTCTTCCTCTTCTTCTTCTTCCTCTTCTTCTTCCTCTTCTTCTTCCTCTTCTTCTTCCTCTTCTTCTTCCTCTTCTTCTTCTTCTTCTTCTTCTTCTTCTTCTTCTTATTCCTCTTCCTCTTCCTCTTCTTCTTCTTTCTTCTTCTTCTTCTTCTTCTTCTTCTTCTTCTTCTTCTATTTATTTATTTATTTATTTATTTAATGTATATGAGTACATTGTAGCTGTCTTCAGACACGTCAGAAGAGGACAACAGATGTCATGTTACAGATGGTTGTGAGCCACCATGTGGTTGCTCAGAATGGAACTCAGGACCTGTGGAAGAGCAGTCAGTGCTCTTAACCGCTGAGCCATCTCTCCAGCACCGATGCTTGTCTTCTTAAAGCTATTTCCACACAGTTTCTTACTTCAGATACCTTGAGATGTGATTCAATTCCATTGAGCCTTTTTTTTTTTTTTTTTGAGGAGGCAGGGCTAGGGTTTCACTGTGTGGTCCAGGGAGCTCATGACCTGTTGCCTCTATCTTCTGAGTGTTCAGGATCTAGGTTTGAGCTACTATGCCTGGCTTTGAATCTCTTTCTATTGTCAGCTGAAAATACTGGGTTTTTAAAACAGTTAAAGGGTTTAAAGATTTCTGGAGCACGTTGTGATCTTCAGAGCAGTCTCCTTGAACTTATCTGTGACAGCTTCCAACACTCATGATTGTGAGATTAGAGATGAGGTGTTCTGTTAGACGACTTGGCATTTTTCTTAGTGGTAAGTATCCAATATATTGAGTGAGGTAATTTTAGCTTAATGTCTTCCCCAGATAACACTTAAGTCATTGAGGAAGTAGTATATAAGATTTTAAAAAATGACTTAAATGTGACACTGCCCCAGGAATAATTTTTTTTTGTTTTTGTTTTTGTTTTGTTTTGTTTTGTTTGTTTTGTTTTGTTTTTCGAGACAGGGTTTCTCTGTGTAGCCTTGGCTGTCCTGGAACTCACTTTGTAGACCAGGCTGGCCTCGAACTCAGAAATCTGCCTGCCTCTGCTCCCAAGTGCTGGGATTAAAGGTGTGTGCCACCATGCCCGGCTAGGAATAATTAAATACACACACACACACACACACACACACACACACAACAGGGATAGAGAATTGGGATGCAGTGTAAGCTGGGAAGTCCCCTGGGGACATTCATTTTGGCATCCTAAACTGGGGCAGTTGATTTAGCTTAAGTGGTCTACGAGACTGTTGACTTGTGATCATATTTATGGGAAAGTCAGGATATGAGATTACCCCATTGAGGCAATTCCGGGAATGTTTCCCATTTAAGTCCTCGGTAGCTCAACCATACTGACATTTGTTCTTTTTCTGGGGAAATTTGCAAGGTAAGAAACCAGACCGGAATCATTGCTCTCAGAGCAATACAGAACCAAGAGCCCCAGGGTTCTGGGATTCTCTAATTTAGTTACAAATGAAGCTTAGCAGATTGCTGAGGCATTCCTGGGGCTGTGTTGTAACATAAGCCCTAGATAGATGATGTAATGTTTGAACCACCTCCAAAGCCAAAAGCTGTCTTTTTCGGTGCCTGTGGGTGACTATGTGTCTGCAGACATCCCTCCCTGCTGAACAAACATATGCATCTTCACAGCACATCTGTGAAAGAAGGCGAGTGTGGCGGCTGTTCCTCCAACAGCAGCCAACAAATGGCTGCAGTCTTTCCCTTCTGTGGCATGGGAGGAGAGGTGGAGATCACGGAGCCAAGGGTCTGCGTCCCAGCCTTCCTCAGGCAAAGCGGAGCCATTACAGAACCCCCAACTGTATCTTGTCCAGATTATATTTTATTTATCATGGGAGTATGCATTTCTGTGTTGGAAAAGAAAATCAAATTGCAGCCAAATCACTTCCCACAACGAATTCAAAACTAGACAGATTACCTAAACCTTGAGCTGCACTTTATGTGGAAGACGTCTTACAACAAAGGCTTACACATCCCCATTGGTTCCTAGAGCCACATGCTTATCCCTGTCCAGAGCAGGGCAGGGCCTAAGTAGGAGCTCCATTCCTTCTGAAGTAACCTTGCTTAGTCCCACAGGACCGAATGAGAGTGTATCAGGCACTGAGAGTGTATTGGACACTGAATGAGAGTGGACCTAAGAGATCTCTATGCAACCTCTTGTTTTCTAAGAGAGGATGATGATAATCAGGGAGGTAAAATCACTGCCTGGTTTCCCATAGCCAAGTTGGGTTCAGCAAGAAGAATGCATGTATGCATGCCAGGGAAGTTGAGAACCAAAGACTGCCTTAGCTAGAATCCTACAGTTAGTAACAGGGCCAAGACTCACCTGTACATCAATGTTTAATTTTAATTCCCAAGGTAATCTTGACTTATCTCTCTCTCTTTTTTTTTTTTTTTGGTTTTTCGAGACAGGGTTTCTCTGTATAGCCCTGGCTGTCCTGGAACTCACTTTGTAGACTAGGCTGGCCTCGAACTCAGAAATCCTCCTGCCTCTGCCTCCGGAGTGCTGGGATTAAAGGCGTGTACCACCACGCCCGGCTTATCTCTCATTTTTAAAAAGCAAAAACAACCTCCCAAATTATCTATCATATATATATATATACATATACAGACACACACACACACACACATATATATATATATACACATATATATTCCGTTTTAGTCATAAGAGGGGATTATGGAAGCTTTTAAATACATTTTGTTTATGTGTATACATGTGTGTCTGTGTGTCTGTATGCCACTTGCTTCTGTGGAGTCCTGGTGCTGGAGTTACAGGTGATTGTGAGCCACCCAGTATGGGTGCTGAGAACCAAACCCAGGTCCTCTTGAAGAGCAGCAAGTACTCTTAACCACAGAGCCATCTTTCCAGCCTCTTATTTCTCATTCTTGTTGTATATGTTTGTTTAAATTGATTTCAGTGGCTGGAGAGATGGTGCAGGTGTTAAGAGCAGAAGTTGTTCTTCTAGAGGAGCTGACTTCAGCTCCCAGCATCCATGTCAGGT
This sequence comes from Mus musculus, assembly GCF_000001635.26. Taxonomy (NCBI): domain Eukaryota; kingdom Metazoa; phylum Chordata; class Mammalia; order Rodentia; family Muridae; genus Mus; species Mus musculus. The sequence goes on along the minus strand of NC_000067.6, from coordinate 153,179,327 downwards.
TGCTTACAACTGCCCATGACTCTAGCTCCAAGGGATCCAATGCCCAGTTCTGGTCTTTGAGGTCACCTGCACACACATGGCGTGCATACACATACTTAACACTTGTATTTTATTTTTCTTTACATGTATGGGTGCTTCATCTGCATGTATGTCTGTGCACCATATGAGTACCTGGTGTCCTTTGTTCACCCCCAACTTTGGTTTTGGTAAAAGTGGATTCCCAGCATTTGAAGATCCTTTCTCATCTTGGCTTAACCTTCTCTTCCATAACAATGGATCCCGTGTTGATCCTAACCTGTGCTCTTACCTCATCCAGGATGTGGTAGGAATCTTTGCCTTCTGAGCTCTGTGGAGACCCAAGGCAAGGCCACAGCTCATGTGACTAAGAAGCAAAAGTGGAGAAGCAGCGTTCTCACCCACTGACGTATAGGACTTGTCGCTTCTACCACCTGGTGGAGTATCTATGGTCCATTCTCTTCAGCTATTTGTTGCTTCCCTTGGTGGGTGCATACATGTAGCTAAGCCCCCAAGAGCCCATTAATTGATTCTTCTGACTTCAAGCAATACAAGTTTAGACTTTTTTCAAGTAGGATTCTTGCAAATGCACTCTATGCACATTTTCCAAACCTCATAAAGGCACAATAATTACAGCCGTTCACTTGATAAAACTGAGACGTGTCACAGTGCATAGTAGACACATACTTTTTAAAGCATATATAGTAGTGATAGCCAGAAACTGTGGCTGATATTTATCTATGAAAACTTATTGCTTAAAAAAAATCAATTAGGGATGTAGGGGAAATTTTTGTCTGCCTTGGGCTCTGGTGTCCTTATGAAGTATTATGGGAGGCGCCCCAGGTAAGAACTCCAGGTCACCAGACTGAGTCACACACATGATTCCAAGCCTAGGTTGTGACATGTTTAATGCACTGATAGTGAAGGTAGGAACCTTCTTTAGCTCATATTCCAAAGAAGAGTGTGGCCATGGGCATCTCCTTGTCTCTTGGTCACTGTGGACTGTTTGCAGTTGAAGAGACTTATTCATGTTCTGTCATCCAGGATTGCTGGGGTGATACATAAGACACTCAAACCCTGTCCATCCTCTGTGTCCTGCTGTGGCCTCAACCACACTGCATGGACAGCACATGGCTCAGGCAAGGGACATCTCAGCAGTCTTGGCTATGCTGGCTTAAAATACATCTGGGGGAAAAAAAAGTGGAGGAGAGAGAGAGAGGAAAAAAAGGAATTCCATTAAAGATCTCTTGGTGAGGGAAATACTCGTATTCTAATTATACACTAAATTGTATCATTCTTTAAAGGGATTAAACTGGAAGCAGACATTCACACACTAAGCCATAAAGTTCAAGACAAGTTTGAAGGGTGAACTAGTCATACTTTGTTTTATTTAGTTAGATTGAATATTCTGATTTCAGAAAGAGATGTCTCATAGAGGAGATTTTCAAACTAGGAAGTCTTCATGAGCCTCTCATTATCACACATAAGCATGGCAGAAGGTCATGTTTTCATCTTAAGTAGCTCAGATCTGAAGTCTGAGTGCAGTTGATACCAAGTGACAACTGACAGGCTTGTTTTGCTTTGGAATTTCATAAGGATTGTGTGATTTGAATAGTTGTAAAAATGTATCTAAGAACACATTATGGGGGCTGGAGAGATGGCTCAGCAGTTAAGAGCACTAACTACTCTTCTGGAGGTCCTGAGTTCAAATCCCAGTAACCACATGGTGGCTCACAACCATCTGTAATGAGATCTGATGCCCTCTTCTGGTGTGTCTGAAGACAGCTACAGTGTACTTACATGTAATAATAAATAAATCTTAAAAAAAAAACAAAAAACAAAAAAAGAGCACATTATAACAGAGCCCTGCTAAAAGGACACCTCTGATCATTGCTCTTGCATTTTTGGAAGCCTGTGGCAAGTGTTTTAAAAGGGAGTAAATATTCTTAACCTAAACCCTATTTACCAAGTTCAGACCAGATAAATCTCTTCCTGCAGGACCTCATGATAGGCGAGTTCTTGGAAATGAGAAGGCAGTAGATCTATCCATCCACACATGCATACATGCATACATGCATACATACATTTAGTTGAATTCCATTCTCTCTCTTCCTCCCTCACTCCCTTTTCTTTCAGTTGTTTTATGCTAACATAGTCAGAACTATTGAGACATCCCTTGCTTGACAGTATTATAAAAGAATTGTAAACAAAGTGGGGAGGGTTTGCTATAGGAGACCCGTCCTTTAACTCTGAAGTAGGGGGTGGTGTCTAAGAGGACAAATTAACATCTAATGTTTAGTGTAATTTCTTTGAACAAAGGAAAGGGCTATTTGAAAATTTTCTTACCCTAACTCAGTACTCTTCCCCATGATGGCTTTCCTTTACAAAGCAAGAGTCGTAAGAAGCATCGGAAAGAAGGATATCAACTAAACAGTATATGCCAGGCTGCTAGAAGTTCTTCCAACTCAGCTCCTTGGAAAAGTGAGGCAGAAGGACCTCAGTTTCAAGGCCTGTTTGGGCTATTAGAGCAAATACAAAACTAACCTGGGCGATGTGAATGAGGCTGTCAAAATAAAAGAATGTAAGGACTCTGTGGTAGACCAGTAGGCTCAGTCCTCACTGCAGTAGATAAATAGATAGGTTGTTAGATAGATAGATCGATAGATAGATAGATAGATAGATAGATAGACAGATCGATAGATGCATACATACCTACATAAATACATAGAAGATAGATGATATAAATATAGATACATACACATATACACACATTGAAGATAGATGATAGGTAGATACATACATACATACATACATACATAGAAGATAGATGATAGAAAGATAAATACATACATATATATACACATTGAAGATAGATGATTGATAGATACATACATACATAGAAGATAGATAGAAAGATAAATAAATATACACACATTGAAGATAGATGATTGATAGATAGATACATACATACATACATAGAAGATCGATGATAGAAAGATAGATACATAAATATACACAAATTGAAGATAGAGGATAGGTAGATAGACAGAAACACATACATAGGTAGATGAAAGGAAGATAGAAAGATAGGTAAGTAGTTAGATAGTCACTCCTCAGTTGGGAGTTTTTGTGAAACTAGGCTGAAAAAAAAAATAGGACCAGATCATGTTTGCCCTTGTAGGCAATGTGAAGGAATTCTAATTTATAATCTTTGAGGAAAATGTTGGCATTAGAGAGCTTTAAACAGAGAGGAGTTGAGAAAATATATTTTGGCAAGATTTTCTGTCAAGTTAGTGGAAAGAAGCAAGAAAGGCTTCATGGAGTCAGAAAATTGGTCAGTCCTGATTTGCTCAGGGTTGGATAGAGAATGTCCACAGTGGAGTGGACACAGACTCGGGTGCACCTGAGCTGTTTGGTGGGTTAAACACCGATGTGGCAGCTGAGAAGGTTGTCACTGGGGTTCTGAGATTGGCTTCAAGCCACCTGACTTGAAGCAAAGGGGTTTTATTATTGACATTTGTTTGCCTGTCTGCCGTTTTGAAACAGGATGTCACTGTATAGCTCAGGTTGGCTCCTCAAACTCTTGTTCTACCTGCTTCAGCCTGCCTAGTACAGGGATTATAGGTGTCTTCCATCGTGGTTAGTTTCTGAGTTTAGTTTTAAATGGGTTTTGTCCAAAGAAATAACCAGCTCAGAAGTGGAGGGGATGGCTGAAGTTGGAGATGAGGTTTGGGCTGGAGAACTGTGCTGGGAAGGTGACGCCTGCGGTGCTTATGAAAACCTTGTCTTGACTGGGATCAGGAGAGTGTTATGGAGGGAGCAGTCAACAAGTCTCAGGGTCGAGTCTTGATAAACCAGCATCTGGAGTTGGGGAAACGTAAGCTTCCACAAGACTTGGTTGTGGAGATCAAGGGCCAGGAGGAAACCTGATAGCATGATCATGTGCTGCCTAAGAGAAGAGGGTTTGAGGAAAGCGGGGGTGGGGGGTGGGGGGTGGGGGGGTGGGGGGGTGGATTTGATTGATGTCTCAGAAAGGGAACCCAGGAGGAGGAAAGGAGGCAGAAGGCAGACACCCATCCCTAAATTGGAAAGACAACTCAGTGTCAACCTTAAATGTTCCTATTTGGGTTGAGTCGAGATCTCTGTAAGTTATGATGCAGAACCTGTACCCAGCAGCTGAACCGGCGGCGGCAGGAACAGCCAGGCTCTCGGTAACATTGGCCTGCGCAGGCTGTCAGGTTCAAACCTGCCGCTCGCTCGCTTGCTCGGATGCCTAGCTCCTGAGGTAGTCCTGCTTACAAGGCAGGCTGCCCCATCAGGGCCTGCTGAGCTCATGCCATCCGTCACCCCTGCCTGCCCCACCTTCACACAGCCCTTGGCCTGTTGCCCATCCGTGGCTGCTGTCTCACAGGCCAGGGAGAATGGTAAGCCTGGGAGAGAGATAGTTCCTCTGGTGTTAGAGGCAACCTGCCTGAAGTTCCAGACCTTTCTTTAATTGAAAATACCTTCCTAACAATAGTTTTTTCTCATCTAATCTCGCTGTGGATGGGGTTTTTTTTTTGGGGGGGGGGGGAGGTTTGAAATATTAGCCATTTTCACGGTGAATGCCAAACAGAAACAACAACTAATGTGTATTCTATTGGGGAAATTTCTGTGTGGTTCCTGGGGTGAAACCTAGGGGTCTTCATGTGTAGACACCCTCTCACTGAGCGACATCCCCAGCCCTACATTTTGGAAAATGTCAAAGAGCATTCCTAGACTTGTAGATTTCTCTGTAGTTCTCTGTAGGTTCAGGTTTTTAATTTGACTTTTCTGTTTTTAAATTATTTGCTTTTTTAAATTTTTTATTAGATATTTTCTTCATTTACATTTCAGATGCTATCCTGAAAGCCCCCTATACCCTCCTCCCTCCCTGCTCCCCAACCCACCCACTCCCACTTCCTGGCCCTGGGGCATACAATTTTCGCAAGACCAAGGGTCTCTCCTCCCAGTGATGGCTGACTAGGCCATCTTCTGCTACATATGCAGCTAGAGACATGAGCTCCAGGGGTACTGGTTAGTTCATATTGTTGTTCCACCTATAAGGTTGCACACCCCTTTAGCTCCTTGGGTACTTTCTCTAGCTCCTCCATTGGGGGCCCTGTTGCTTTTTTTTAAAATTAGTATGTGTGTTTTATGTGTATGTGTGTGTCTGTGACTGTGTACATGACATGGTGGAGCATGTAGAGGTCGGAGGATGGCTTGTAGGAGATGTTTTTCTCTTTCCACCATGTGGATTCTGTGAATTGAGGTCACCTGCACACACATGGCATGCATAGACATACATAACACTTGTATTTTATTTTTATTTACATGTATGGATGCTTCATCTGCATGTATGTCTGTGCACCATGTGAGTACCTAGTGTCTTTTGTTCATCCCCCACCCCCACCCCAGATTTTGGTTTTGGTATAAGTGGATTCCCAACATTTGAAGATCCTTTCTCATCTTGGCTTAATCTTCTCTCCCATAACAATGGATCCTCTGTTGATCCAAACATGTGCTCTTGGCAGCAGTCTCCCCTACCCACTGAGCATCCCAGTCAGCCCCTGAATGGTGTTTCTTATACTCAGCCTGCCTGTATCACACCCCTCCCTCCCTTTTCTTTCATTTCTTGTTCTGCTCTCTTACTTCTCTCTGTCTATCCATTCCATATATCTTAGCAACGACAGTGACAAACAGTGAAGTGGGTACCACTGGAAGGGACAAGAGAGAAACTCTAGACATGAACTGGATAATGCCCACAGATGTGCTATATATGGAAGTGGTGAGTTCTGTGGTCATGTGGTGAGGATTGCTTCCAGCAGGGAGAGAGAAGCCACTGCAGGTCATACTCTGATTTATGTTTTTTCGGGCACCCAGCCAGTTCTGTGGAAATGGCAAATCTGAAGGCCAGAGGCAGCGAAGAGCTCAGGGTTCCAGAATTCATGCAAGGATCTAGGTGTTGAGACCCAGGGAACAAGAGAAAGAGAGTTACAGGAGGAGCTGACATGGGCCAAAATACACAGGGTGTTTGTTGTTGTTGTTGTTTCAGGAATGTGTATATTTTCATTTTGGTATTCCGTTTAAGCCACTAACAAGCACAGTGACTTCACACACTATACCCTGGTGAAAAGCTGAGTGTATATATTATTGGTTTTTGTGGGTTTTGTTATCTGTTGTGTGTTTGGGAGAGATTCGATTATGTAGCCCAGGCTCACCTCTAACTCAGAGCAGTCCTCCTGCTTCAGCGTCCTGATTGTTGGAATTACAGGTCTGAGCCCACACCTGGCTCAGAGCTTGCTTCTAAGTTTCACACAATAGAGAGGCTCATTGTAGCTTCGATGAACGGAGGTATGCCATGTTGGTACGATTTCTGGTAGCTGCTTGCTCCAGAAGGTGATATTTTCTCCTGGGAAGTTTAAAAAGAGCACTGGATGAATCTGTGCCCACCCAGAGTACAGCCCTAGGAAACATTTTCTGTTTCCTTTCATTCTCCTAAGTCTAAGGCTTGGAACCAGCCTTTGCCCCTTAACTTCCTGTCCTGACTTGCCAGAGACCACGTTTAGTGAGGGGTGGGAGTTCTGGGAAGAGCCTAGAGGAATTCCAGGCTCCAGGCTCCATTGTTAAAGAGGCTTCCAGCTCCTTTGATCTGCTCTCCCGAAGAGTGTGGGTGGTGGTGGGCAGACCTGCACTGTCTGGCTGCCTGGCGGGCCTCTCCTAAGGAGCACTTTGAGGGTCAGCGACCAAGCTATTACAGTTATCACTATAATACACACTTCAGCGGCCCAGAAACAGTGCACAGCACACAGACCCAGGTACCACCCACGCTTTACTAGACGTACAGAAATATGTGGAAATCTTTGTAAACCGATTCCGGTTCAGAAGTGTTTGTTTAGGGCTGGAGGTGAACTTGATAAATTGCATTCCTTTATCTGTGGGGAGAACCTGGCTGGCTGTCAAGAGCTCGAGTGAGGGGACAGAGAAGCAGATGAAATCTGAAGAGATTTTTGCAGCCTGGAAAGGGTGTGGCATGAATGATAGGCAAAGAAATAATGACCGGGATGTAGTGTGGTGACAGCCCTGGTTTAGTCCTATGTCCAGGGTTCATGTGTGCCTTCTATTTTGTGGTGTTTTTCCCCTCATCACTTTTTCTGTCTCTCTGTCTTTCTATCTCTCTCACTGTGTGTGTGACAGAGGGGAGCTGTACACGCCACAGCCCATACATGCAAGTCAGAGGACAATTTATTCGAGTCACTTCTCTCCCCGCAGTGTGGGTTCCAAGGGCTGCACTTGAGTTGTCATGCCTGGTGGCAAAATGTCTTTACCTGCTGAGCCATTTTCCCAACTCTGATTTTGTGTTTTCTCATGTAATGTTTCCTATCTATATCTATCTATGTATCTATCATCTATCTATTTATCTGTCATCTATCATATATCTATCCATCCATCTATTATCTATCTATCTATCTATCTATCTACCCACCTATCTGGTATATGCATATATATACATATACATATATTTAAATATTTAGGTTGTGTGTATGTGTTTGTATGCACATGTATGTGTGTGCTTTCGTGCATGTAGAGATCAGGTGATAATATTGTTCCTCGGAAGCCGGTTTGGATTTTTGTTTTTGTTTTGTTTTGTTTTGTTTTGAGACAATCTCTTGGTTTTTTGAGACAATCTCTCATTAACCAAAAACTCACTGATTAGGTTAGGCTACCTGACCCACAAGCCCCAGAAACCCATCTCTGCCTCCACAGTGCTAGGATGCCAGCACACCCATATTTTTAATGTGGGTTCTGAGGATAAAACTCAAGTCTTCATGCTTACATAACAAGCACTTTGCTGACTGAACCGTCTCTCTAGCCCCTGTAATAATGTCTTAATGCTGACTCCTGGACCCAGGCCTGCTCATGGGGAAATTGGAAAACATGGGTAATTCGATAAGTATTTAGTGAATATATACAATATTACATTTATTTATGCTTGCTGGTTTTTACATTCCCCGTTAATAAATATCACTATCCTAATATGCTCTCCGTGCGTTACTCGTTTATCTTGGTGATCTGCCATGGAAACCCTTTGAGGGTTGAGACATGTGTAGTTTTGTTTGTTGCTGCATCCCGGAGCCTGGAATAGCCTGGCTCACGTTAGATGCTCTGTGTATTTGTCCAGAGTGGACTGAACGGGACTGAGAGGACTGTGGGTAAATGGCCTGCCGCTGCTCACTCAAGGGCATCCAAGACTTGTCTCACTTATACTGCCATTACGTGTGTGTGTGTGTGTGTGTGTGTGTGTGTGTGTCAGGGACTCCCAACAAAAGCTGGAAGGTATATAGGTCAAAGTTAGCAAAAACAGCAACAAATTTGAAAATAAAAGTGGAAAAAATTCCAGGCATAAAATTAAACACACCTAGACATAAGGGAACAAACATATAATAATAAAAAAGACATTTTTAGAATTTCCTCTTATTTCAGAATGTATTATGGGCTTCCGTTTAGGTATGTTTCTCTAAAATACCTAAGTTGGACTAAGTTCTCTAAGTTGGACTCCCATGGAGAAGAATAGGAATGAGTGACTGCCAACTTGCATTCTTAATACACGTGCAGATACGTGAGGATAGATGCTCTTTAAATGGTAGACGCACAGGCATCCGTCTCCAGGACTGGTACTGGGACCAGGTGCTTATTCAAGGAGTTGAAATCAAAGCTCACAGAGGTCTGCAAAGGTAGCAAAGAAACTTATTGTAAAAACAAAGGTGGAGAGCATCAAGCCATGTAAGTGAAGGCACTCACGTCCTGCTTACTGTTTGGAGCTGATCTGGAGTTTCCCTTTGGAGTTCAAGAGAAGGAGGACATTGGTTAACTAGGAGATTTAGCCTAAGCAGTTTTCTATTTAGATGATAGGGTCGTATAATCATTTTTCTATTGGGTATGTCCCTTCCCGTAATGCATCTGAGTTTCATCATATGTATGCCCGGTATGCTGACATAAGATGGTGAATAAAGGGTTTTCCCTGAAAATTCACTTGAGGAAAAAGTTTTGCCTTCCTGTGCGTGCACTAAAACCCAGTTCAGGCTGGAGCAGTCGTTCCCGGTCCTCACACCTAGATGCATTGAGAATAGACGCCATATTTGAAGGGAAGCTGACTTAGCTTGATGTCTGTATCAGGAAAGACAAGCGTCGTACTATCCAGAGAAGGGTGTGCGTGTAGTCTGATGCAAGGGCAGGGCAGGGCATCTGGGTACACTGTTTGGAGATGGTTGTGGTTACACAGTGTGTACAGGTAAAGGAGCTAGGCTGCCACGTACATCATTAGGGAGAGGGGTGTCCGTGCCCAATCCAACCAGAGTCCTAGGTTACTAAGATTGTATATGTCTACTTTAATCTATGGCTAGCTTGCCTGCCTCCCTCCCTGTCTCCCTCCCTCCGTCCCTCCGTCCCTCCCTCTCTCCCTCCCTCCCTCCCTCCCTCCCTCCCTTCCTTCCTTCCTTCCTTCTTTAAAACAGAACCTCATTCTGTAGCTCAGGCTGTCCTGGAACTATATAGCCCAGGTTGGCCAAGAACTCCCGTTGACCCTCCCTCAGCTCCCCAAGTGTAGCAATTACAGGTGTGAGCCTCCACATGCAGCAATAGGATTCCTAAAATTCAAAAGAACATTCACTTATTAGTTCATTCCCAACTCCTAAACAGCTACTACGAACCAGCTTCTAGCCCTACGTGATGCCGTCCCCGGGCTTTAATTTTCCTATTTCCTGTCTTTCTAAGTAAGACGCAAAGTACAGCCCTTTACCCTTAATGCTGCTTTGTTTTGGGGGCGGAGGGGGGTGGAGAATACTTAAAAATATATTTGGGCAAACATTTAAAATGCAATAGATTTCCTACACAAATTCAGATTTCTATTTTCTTTGAAATGCATACATGGAAACCCCCGACTACAGTCGCCCTTCGCCCCGGCTGGCTGCTTGTCTCTGTCCTCAGAGAGTGACTACCACTTTTCCATTGATCCTCTGGCATAGTCAGCCTAGTGGGTGCCCTGTGGCCACCAGTGAGCTCATGGTGCTATACAGTAAGAAATGGCCTCTGATGAAAAAGACTCCCACAAGCTGTGTTATGAATATTCTAGAATTTAAAATGTGATTTTTTTTTCCCTCTCTTGGTTGAGAGAGTGAGTGGTCACTGGTTTTAGGGACATCAGTCTAAGAAAATGTGAAGGAAGCCATGGTTCCAGCATACACCAACGGCAGCAAAAAGAGCTGCAAGCAAAAGATGCAATAGGATGACTTTCCCTCTTGTCTGGATGTGAGTGTGTCACATATATAGTGCAGGTCAGCTAACTGCAGCCCAGCCTGGCAACTAAAGAGTCTTGCAGGCAAGGCTCCTGGGAGTATTGTCACCAAGTTCTCAGGCAATGCAGACCTTCAAGGCCAATGTGCTCCTCCAGTGAAGTGTGGTGGCAAATGCCTATTGTCCCAATGCTTGGGAGACAAGAGCAGAAGGCTCAGCAGTGCACAGTCATTTTCAGCTCATATTGAGTTCCAAGCCAGCCTGGGCTACATAAGACACCATCTCAAAAACAAAATGGCAGTATGCTCTGAATTAGAGAAGCAGACAGGAGTATGTAGTTGCTTAGAGACAGCTCCTGGAAGCATGGGGCCGGAAGGATGCTGGCTCGTAGGACAGCACAGCCTTACAGGGACAGTTGCCTGGTGTGCATAACACATGAGACGTTGTACCCATCCCTCGGTAGAAATTTCACAGCATGTGACAGCTGTGTGGCACATCTGTTGGAGATTTAAAAAATCAGTTTCACCAGTAGTAGTTGGGAAAGACTCAACTTGGCAGTGGTTCTGTGGGAAAAAAAAAAACAAAAAGCAAATACCTCCAGCAGTTTGAATTGGGAACAAATTCATAACACTGTAAACTAAGTGAAATGTTGGTCTTCGTCCCTGGAATAAAGGTGTCCAGTCTCAGAGCAGGACTTGGTTACAAGCTGAGCTGTTCAGGCCCTGAAGTAGCATAGGCAATTTTTGTCTTTTAAATAAAGAGATTGAAAAGTGGGGTTTGGAAGAGTCATGGTGGTGGCGCACGCCTTTAATCCCAGCACTCAGGAGGCACAGGCAGTGGATCCCTGAGTTTGAGGGATGTAGGGTAGTTGGCTACACTGCTTTGGCTCCTGGTGGATTGCACCCCAGGAGCTCTTTGGATTCACGCATGAAAGACACACACACACACACACACACACACACACACACACACACACACACACACACAGAGAGAGAGAGAGAGAGAGAGAGAGAGAGAGAGAGAGAGTGTTAATTTTTGACATTCTGTGATGTGCTCAAAGGCTGGGCACTCCTAAGCCTTCCCCTGCTGGCAAATGCTCTCTTCCACTACTCCTAAGACTCCTAAACCTTCCCCTACTACCCCAGGCCCAATCAGAGAAGTGGTCAGTGGCCACCTGCTCTGAGCATTCACCTTTCCATCCCCTAAACAGAGAGGTTAAACCATTGATGGGAGGATCAGCCGAGCTCGTGGATGTTAGCCCCAGAAACCCTTGATCAAGGGATCAAGACACCAGTAGGTAAAGGTACTTGGCGCCAAGCACAAGGACCCGAGTTCAATCCTTGGGCCCCACATGGTAGAAGGAGAGGAACTGACTCCCAAATGTTGTCCTCTGTGCTCTAAATGCATGTAGTAGCATGCATACATAAAAGCATGAACACACATGTAATAAAACTCAAAAGAGACAGAGTGGCTCTGGGCTGGTGTGACATATTGAGGAGGCCAATGAGATTGATGGCAGTACCTTTGTGGTTTCAGAGGTGGATACAGGGCCTGCACGGGACAGCTGCTGAGCACATAGGGCACCCTTGCTGGCTTTATGGTTAGCCCTCTGGTTAAATCACAGTTCTGGATATTCCAAAACCGGCTTCACACACACCAAGGCTTTGCCTCATACATCAAGGCTTCGGGGCCAACGAAGACAGCACAGAAAGGTTTGGGTTCAGAGCCCAGCTCTTTATTGGGTCGAGTTTCCTCACCGTTAAGTGCTGTTTTTAACCTGTTTCTTCTGAAGAAGGAAAATGAGCTCATGCAAGGGCTGGTCCTTACTCGGATGGATCCTCTTAAGAGTGCCAGAAGGCTGACCTGTTCCACATTTATAGACGAGGAAACAGGATGCAAACGTCAGAGTGATCTGCCCAAAGCACTGAGGACATAGCCCACTGGTAGGGTGCTTACCTAGCATCTACAGAGCCCAGGGGTTGAGTTGAACCACAGACAGGAGAGAAAGGCAATTTGTTCAAAGAAATGTTTCAGTTCTTTGGATTTGAAGGCGCATCACCTTTTCTAACAAACCATGATTAAAATGTTTTGAGTGTTTCAGACACTATACTATGTCAACTACTTCCATGTGTGACTTTCATTTAGAACCACACACAGAGTTGGCCAGTGCTGGCTGCTGGTTTTCTTTGACAAGGCTTTGGGAGGGACATACAAGACACAAGTGGGGATGAGGAGGACCAGTCCAGATGGTCGTTTCGGCCACTCAGCATTGACGCCGTTGAGAGACAACTGTTGTGTTTCTTCAACGGTGGACATCATGAGCTGCTAGAGAGTTGCATGAGAGTCCAACTTGTTCTGTTGGTTTACACAGTGCTTACAGGGAATTCTCTGCAGCTATTCCAACCAGGAATGTTCATATAAAAACATCACCTAAGCTTATTGGCTTCTCTTATGCAATTGGACAGTTTGGTGACTCTGAATCCATGTTTCTCAAGCAATGATCAACCCAGCACTATCTGATAGCTACTTCCTTTAGGTGGGACAAGAGTCCTCATTATTCCCCCCAATAGCCGACATCACTCTCTTTTTATTAAGTAGTTTAAGTCATGTTAGCCCATGCATAACAGATGATAATAATAACCTGGAAGGTTCTGATCTTTGTTTCTGACAATGTCTCTGTTTGCTTTTCCCTAGTCTGTGATTGCAATGGGAAGTCCAGGCAATGTGTCTTTGATCAGGAGCTCCATCGACAGACAGGCAGCGGGTTCCGTTGCCTCAACTGCAATGACAATACAGCGGGGGTTCACTGCGAGCGGTGCAGGGAGGGGTTTTACCGACATCGAGACAGAGACCGCTGCCTACCCTGCAACTGCCACTCAAAGGGTAGGTGGGAAGAAGGTGAAGGAGACCGAGGGAGGGAAGAAGGAAGGACAGAGAGAGGGGGAAAGGAGGGGCTAGGGAACAAATAAGACTAGAGAGATGTTGCACAACTGGGTCCCCCCGACCAGACATTGGTCGTTTTAACAACGCCCCCTGGGGATAATGGAAGGAGCCAGGTTCATCAGAGTCAGCCGGTTTGAATTCTAGTGCAGAGGGTTGTGTATTTTGTTTTCGGTACTGAGAGTTTAACACAGAGCCTTGTACGTGATAGGCCAGTATTCTACCACTGAGCTGTACCCCCTTTAAATGTCTATAATGTTGAGATAAGCCCTAAGTTCTCTAGGCTGGCCTCACATTCCTGATCTTCCTGGCCAAGGAGTAGCTGCAATTACAGATAATGTTACCACACCTGAGGGCAGGTTGTTGACTTTTCTAGGTAGGTAGGTAGGTAGGTAGGTAGGTAGGTAGGTAGGTAGGTAGGTTAACCTTTCTATGATTCAGGGACAAAGGAAGGTGGTCTCTCCCAGTGACGGCTCTTCACGTCCACCTTTGCTTTGACCAGGCTATTGAAAAGAGTAATTGGCTGGGTGTGGGGACATCTGCCTATAATCCTAGCACTGGGGAGGTAGAAGCAGGAGGATCAGGAGTTCATGGTCATACTCAGACACATAGAGAGTTGCCTAGGTTACATGAGACCCTGTCTCAGAAAACAAAAACAACAACAACAAAAACAAAAACAAAAAACAAATAAAGGAAGAAAAGGTCGGATTGTAAGGACGTGTTTCTGCACTTGTTCTGGGTTCTAGCCATTCAAAGTACAAACAGAAAAGCCACAGAGAAAGACTAGAGCCGCTGAAGGTGCTGTTCGCAAGAGCAAACACCAGATGGGAAGCTCCTACCTGGGAGGTGGGCTCACAGAAAAGCTAGCTATTATGGGAGTTATTTATTCTATCTATCTGTCTATCTTCCTTTCTTTCTCTCTTTCTCTCTTACTGGTTTTCAGCATCTTCTCCAGTGTGTCTTTTGTGCATGTTGGGCTGTGTTTATCATGGGTAGTCAGTGTACACATGTTGGTAAGTAAACACATCAGGAGAGGCAGAGGTCTATTGATATACTGAGGTTTTTGTTGGTACATCATTAGTCTATTATCTTTCCTGGCATTTGGTGCTTCTCCTTGTTGGAAAGCGTTTAGGAGCATATAACTTGATGCACACTTAAAGGGTAAAGCTGTAGCATGGTTCTGCTTTAGCGTAGCTTTGTGGAACCTCGTCACAGTTGCAGCTGGAAGAACCTGAAACTGAACAGGCTTTGGGGTATCCAAGATGAGTTGTTAGTGGAGTAATGTCAGGAACTTTCTAGAAAACTGGAATGACCAGGGATGATAAAGATCTGGGGTCAGCCCCAGCTTCACCTGGGTTTGCTGTTATGATGTACCCTGAAACCAGTCTGTTTAGTTATGTGTTTAGTTAACGTGACATCCAGGACCTCTTAGAGTTCTCAGTTCTCACCATGAACCAAAAGACTTCAAAGAGCAAGATAAAAATGATTAAATTTTAATGGGTATTTGAGATTCTTGGGGGAGCCAAGGTCCCCATAAAACACGCAGCTTTACTGCTCATCACAGGAGCTGAGTTGTCCCCACAAAATGTTCTGTGAGCATGTAACAGAGACTCAACGGGCTTCCCTGCAAACCTTGGGCAGAATACAGAGTTCTAATTCCAGAGGAGACAAGGAATGAGCTGCTGAACAGAAAGGGCAAGGGAAGGTTTCTCACTTGTCTCTGTGTGGTTCCCACCAGCCCAGTATGAGAAAGCATATCTCTCTTTCTCTGGAGACATCTGGGACTTCACGGGAGCCCAGTGGGAGGTGTAGAGACACACAGTGATGGATAGCTAGCATGGTGCTGTTTCTGCAGTAATCAGGGAACCTTCTGAACACGGTCCCTGTCTCAGAAATGAGGGTAGGAGACAGGAAGATGCCTGTGCAAGGTTGCAGAGCTGGAGGGCAGACCAAGGACTTCAGCCTAGGTCTGCTGATAGCATAGCACATAGTGGTGAGTTTGGGAGCCAGACAGCCTGAGTCCAAGTCTTGTCAGTGTGGCTCCCTCTGAGTCACTCGAGACATATGGTGTCACTTCTATACAGCTCCAGTGTTCTCAGTTAAAAGGTCATCTGGATATTTGTGTCACACTATAGTGCAAGAATAGTTAAACACATGTTAGACAAGTTAGTAAAGTGTAAGTCGATGATAGATATTCTTATAAAGATGGAGGTTGACCTGACCTTTTTAAAACCGACCTTTAAAAAAATTATATTGTAACCAGATGTGATGGTACAAGCTTGTAACCCTAGCACTTGAGAGGCAGAGAAAGGAGGATCAGGAGTTCAAGACCAGTTTTAGCTACATAGCAAGTTCAAGTCTAGGCTGGGCCACATGAAACAACTATGGAGGGAGAGAGAGAGAGAGAGAGAGAGAGAGAGAGAGAGAGAGAAAGAATGAGAATGAATAAAATAATAATATCCAGGCATGACTGAAGTCTCATATATATGATCTAAAATGACTTGTTAACATTTTACTTATTATTAAAAACTCTAGCTTAGCATTGAATATCTGAAAGTATCTTTTAACAGTGGAGAAGTTGATCTAGAAGGATAAGAAGTAGCCTGAAACCTCCCAGCAAGGCACTGCAAGAGCTTCAAATATAATCCGGGTCGTCTGTCCCCAGAACAGGTCCTTCCTGTCCCTTCCGTATGAATGAAAAAAAAAATCAAAATACTGTGTTTATCTCCAAGGCAGACAGGTGCCCTCAGAAAACCTGGATTTCCTAATGACTGACCTTATACTTTCCAAAACATTTTCATAGACTTGACAGGCCATGCCTGTCACACACCCAACAGTCCCTGGGAAGAGATGAAGAAACTGAAAGGTCCAACTGCCTAGGCTGAGAGACACATTGGTGGGATAAACTGTTTCTACTACTTATTATTCCTAACTATACCTGGGCTTTACCAATCACTAACCAGTAGCCTGGTTTGTGGAAGGAGTGTTAGAGAGTGAACCTAGAGCCTTGTGCATGCTGGGCAAGTACCCTGTCACTGAACTATATCCCAGCATCCCTTAAGCTGCCCAGACTGTCAGTAAACTTGTTCTGTAACCCAACCGGCCCTGGGATTGCAATCCTCCTGCCTCAGTCTCCCAAGTAGGTGGAATTATGGGTCTTCTTTATTTTTTTATTTTATTTTATTTTTTTTGGTTTTTCGAGACAGAGTTTCTCTGTATAGCCCTGGCTGTCCTGGATCTCACTTTGTAGACCAGGCTGGCCTCGAACTCAGAAATCCACCTGCCTCTGTCTCCCGAGTGCTGGGATTAAAGGCGTGCGCCACCACGCCCAGCTATGGGTCTTCTTTAAAGTTAACTTCCTGAGTGATTTCAGCCCCCCCCCCCCCAATTAACTACAAGTTTCAAATGCAAAAAAAAAAAAAATCTTAAAAAGGGGGGAAAAAAAAAGCCACATCACTATGTCACGTGTGGTAAATGAAGCCGACAGTTGACTTGTGCTCACAGTAGTTGTGCTCACACAGCTTTCATACCGATTTCTCCTAAGTTTAGAAGTGAGCTTACTATTTTGCACATGTGTAGTGTATATGTGTGTGCTGATGTGGTATGTGTATGTGGGGCTATGCATGTCTGCATGTCTGCAGGCATAGGTGTGTACATGGTATGGAAGCCAAAACTCCAGGTGTGTCTTCCTTGCTTGCTCTCCTCTCTATTTACTGAGGCAGGGTCTCTGACTGAGCAGGGGCCTCCAGATTCAGCTAGCACAGCTAGCCAGCCTGCTCCCGGGATCACTTGTGAACAGAGTGAGTTCAAGGGCAGCCTGTGCAGTGCAATGAGACATTGTCTCGAAGTAACACAGTATGAGGAGGGCCTGAGATACAGCTCAGCCTCCTGGGCACCGAGATTCAGTGAGGAGCTGGAGACTCAAACTGTGGTTCCCACATGTGAGTGCGTTATCCCCTGAGATCTCCCCAGCCAGAAGTGAGTTTATTTTAGGGGATGACTTTGTGGTCCCAGTGACAGTGCTGAGTGCTAGTCACATATTTAAGTCCTGCTAGCCTTCCACGAATACTTCAAACTGCACTGTGTATGTTCTTTCTGTGACACCCAAGTTCTTGAGGTGTGTGGCCATCATCAGTATCACTGGGCTTGTTCTCTTCCTTCATTCCTTTTTTTTAAACATCTATAACAATATCACAATATTCAATATCAATATTCGATATAACAATATCACAAATATGCTAACAATGGGTTAGCATAGTTCAGCTATTATTTAAAACATCTTTAACTGTAAGTTTATATGCATGCATGTGTGTTCATATAATGTTGAGGCTGGAATCCAGAGCCTTGCACATGCTGAGTAGGTACTGCACTATGACCTATATCCCCAGCATGCACACACACACACACACACACGCACGCACGCACGCACGCACGCACGCATACACACACGCACTCTCGTGTGCCCACACATAGAGGAAGATGTGGGGGAGGGAGGGAGGAACAAGATTCTCTTGGAAAACTCCTTGGCTTCACTTTAAGTATTAATCACTTTTGACACCCTCTGCATCCTCAGATGCGCATAGAGATTATCTACCTGAGCTCTGGGAACACTCCCTGAGACACAAACTGAACCAGGGAAGCTATTCTTTGTCTATTCTTTAAAGACCAGAGCCAGGCTTACAGTGTAGGGGCTTTTAAATCCCAGCGCTGTTGTTTTAGAATGTGAATTAAATTAGTCATGTTTACATTTAGAGACATCAAACAGTCCCATGCCAACCATGAAGGCCTGAAGGATGCCTTAGGGGTAAATTACTACAGTACTGTTAACACTATAATAGTCTATTAGTGTAGTGCTTACATTCTTAAGCACCCACTATATGTGAAACACTGACTTAGGCACCTCTTACATATTAGCTCCTAGACTTACAACAGCCTCGAGAGGCAATGTTTTCATTCTCACTTAAAAGAAATCACATGTAAGCCATTTTCCCCGAGGCACGCAGCTAGAAGAGCCTGGTATTTGAGTTGAGATCCTTCAAACTCAAAGCTGGGGTTGTTTTCTTGTCTTCCAGCTTCTTCTAACCCTGTGGCCCTTTAATACAGTTAGTTCCTCATGTTGTGGTGACCCCAACCATGAAATAATTTTGTTACCGCTTCATAACTGTCATTTTGCTTCTGTTGTGGATCGTCATGTAAATACCTGATATACAGGGTATCTGATATGCAATCCCTGAGTAGTTTTCTGCAAATGTTCTCTGTCGTCCTCTGGGCGGAGGCTGGAGTGTGCAGAGGCAGAGACGGGAGGGGCACTTATGGTTCAGGTGAGGGAAGATGGAAGCACAGACTGGAGTGGTAAGCAGGCCTGTGTTGGAAGTAGTGAAAGGTTTGCCAGCCCCATCCTGAGCCTTTCTCTCCTGCCATCTACATGCAACCTCAGAGGCCCATTTACAGTAAAGACCATGCCCATGGGAAACCGAGTCAGTAGGATACTATGCACAGAAACTAATCTTTGAGATAAGCCTGGGTGTCCGTCAACAGAAAAATGTGGTATACACACAGTGGAGTTTTATTTAACACAGATAAGAGTGAGCTTAGGCTATTTACAGGAAGATGGGTGGATCTGGAGCTAATATTAATCGTAGTGAGGACACAGAAAGATGAATATTATTTTTTTCTCTCATATGTGGAACCTAGGTTATATATGCATATAGACTTGGGGATAATATGAGAACAGGAGGAGGACTATCTGGGAGGAGGGGGAGCAGAGTACTGAAAGGGACGAACTAGGAGAGGCGGGTGAGTGTAGTGGGGAGTTAATATTGTCCAAGGCATGATACTCCTGGACCAAATGTCATTATGGGGGAGGCTGTAGCTTAGTTGGTAGAGTGATGGCCTAGCATGCTTGGAGCCCTTGGTTCAATCCCTAACACTGCATAAACCAGATGTGGTGGAGCACACCGGTAATCCTAACACTTGGGAGGTGCAAGAGGATCGGCTATCCAAGGTCACCGCTGGTTACCTACTGGATTGTAAGCAAGCCTTATATACATGAGATCCTATCATCTCGAAAACATCATTATTAAACCCATCAGTGTAACGTAGTGAATGTTACGCTGTTGGAAAAAACGAACAAGACACTGTGAGGTAGTGACCGAGCCACCAGGAGGTGTTCCATAAGTGAAGTTTTCTGCTTCCCCTGGTTAGTGAACACATTCTTTGTCAAGGGGTTTTCGTGCGTGCTTAAAAAAATATATCATGCCATCAGTGCTGGGGAGATGGCTCGGTCAGTGAACTGCTGGCAATGCCTCCGTTCGATCCTTAGAAGCCGTGTGAAAAAGAGATGGGAGTGTCGTCTCACACGAGTAGTCCTGGTGCTGGCGGGGCAGGGGCAGGTGGATCTGAACAGCCTCGTCTAGTTGTTGAGTTCCAGGCCAATTCAAGACCCGGCCTTGGCAGGGAAAACTGGTGATGGTCCTCTGCCCGCCACACGCTTGCCTAAGTTCACACTCATGTAAACACACACACACAAGTCAAGTACTGGCCCCTAAAAGATGGCCTTTGGTTGTTGGATACAAGGGAGAAAGTAATTTATCCTAATATGTTAATATGCTGTCATTGGTTTTTCTCCTTGAGTTTTCAAAGGCTTGAACAAGTTTTGAATTCACTGTGTAGACCAGGCTAACTGAACTTGTTCTGGTTCAAGTCATTCCAGTGCAGCCTCCAGGGGGTTATAGGCATGCGTTACCACACCCTATCAATGGGATTTAAAAAAAAAAATAAGAAAGAAAGAAAAAGAAAGGCACTGTGTGTTCCCTAATGTCAAGTCAGAGCAAATGTGTAAATAAAAATGTTTCTGTGATTCACCCCCTTCTTTCTGTGGAGCAGGCATCTTCACGTGTCAAAATATCCCGTACCGAGTAGAGATTTAAACGGCCTGGGTTCCTTGTTAAAAGCAGTGGATTTGTACATCCTTGAGTGCGTCTGGAGCTCCCATAAGCAGATGGTCATTTTTTTTTCAATGCCTTACAAATACTTATTTTTCTTCTCTCCTTCTCCCCACCTTGTGGGCCACAGGTTCCCTCAGTGCTGGATGTGACAACTCTGGACAATGCAGGTGTAAGCCAGGTGTGACAGGACAAAGATGTGACCGATGTCAGCCAGGCTTCCATATGCTCACCGATGCTGGATGCACCCGAGACCAGGGGCAACTGTAAGCACCTGCCTGAGTTTAACAACTCGGGGTTGTTTTATCTCCATCAGCCCGTCATTGAGGGAAGAACTGAAGACAGGAACATGAAGCAGAGACCTTGGAGGACCACGACCTCCTGAGTTACTTTCCATGTCATGTTCAGCTACCTTTCTTTTCTTTAAAGATTTATTTATTTTATTTTATATATGTGAGGATACTGTAGCTGTCTTCAGACACACCAGAAGAGTCCATTGGATCCCATTACAGATGGTTGTGAGCCACCATGAAGTTGCTGGGAATTGAACTTAGGGCCTCTGGAAGAGCAGTCAGTGCTCTTAACCTCTGAGCCATCTCTCCAGCCCCAGCTACCTTTCTCATACAGCCCAAACCCACCTGCCTAGGAATGGTGTTGCCTACTGTGGGCCAGGCTCTCTTATACCAGTTACATGTCAAGAAAATACCCCATAGGCTTGCCCACAAGCTATTCTCATGGAGGTAGTTCCCTCTTCCCGGGTGTAAGTTGACAACCAAGATTAATTGTCATAGCATCCTTACTCCACCATTGCTATTACCAAGGGAATAATGACACCCACATATACTTTTGTGACTTCTTCATGTGGGGCTGTTTAATTTTATCATTATACAAATACTATATACAACTGGGATTATCATTACACTCATTTTAATAAGAAGATACTTAAACCATGAAAAATTCAAATGCCCAATGCTACTGGTAATGATAGAGCCCGTTTGGAGACCCAGAGATTCGGCACCTGGATGCATGCATTTGGCTTTCCTTGGGGAACCAAGAGGGACACAGAGGCTTCTCCCCCATTCCAACCAGGGACCCACTGGACCTCAGCAAACTTTGTGTAGAAGACTTTTTCTCTGCCCAATTGCTGGCTCCTTTTGTTTGAAACACCTGCTTTCCACCCTCAGATTCTTTTATTGAAGGAGGACTCAGACTGTCTTCCTTCAATGTACGCTGCCTATCACACAGCAATCACAGAGGTACAGAGCTTAGAGGTAGCAGGGGGAGTCTGGTGGTGAATAATTTGCCAGAAAGAAAATTGGCAGAGGAATTTTTGAGAGCAAGGGAAAAGCTAACTAAACCCTCTGGGCTTAAACTGCTTCATCTGCTGACATCAGCAGCCTGCCCAATGTTTCTGGTAATGATGGACCCTAGACTTAACCTGCTCTCGTTACTTTTCTTGACCTAGCAAGACCCCAGCTGTTGCTTTTCTAGACTTAACCTGCTTAGTTACTACTTTTCAAGACTTAGCCAGCTTTTACTCATTTTCTAAGTTTAGCTTGCTCTTAATTATTGCTCTTCTAGACTTCACTGCTCCTAGTTACTTGCCTAAGTTGCTTCTGAGCAGCATCTGTCTTGGAGGAATAGATAACACCTCTGCAGTGAGGGTCTTGAGGGCAGCGGCTGCACACGTTCAGACGGCTGACTGACTTCCAGCCACCTGTCCCCATACATCAGCCCATGAATAGCTCCAAACTCATTTCCACCTGTGGCTACATCCTGAATAAACTCTTTTGCAAAACTTGTCCTTCCAACAATTGTTATACTACATGACAGGCAAAACAAGCTTGACTTAGTAATAACTTGGCATGCTAGCCAGGAGCAAAGTCCAGATAGAATTCTGGCCAGTGGCTTTTTGGCTGTTTGCTGGTATTGAAATATTGTTGATGAGTTTAGGCAGCTGTCTGGGCCACTTGTCTCAAGGACCGTCCCCCCAAGACCTTTCCTGGTTTGACACTGTTAATGTTTTATGCATCATTTCGCTTTTGTAGTAGAAAAACAGTGTGCTAGGAACATGTATGGTTTGGTGAATGACTTCAGTATAAGCCTCCTTCCCCCTCTGCCTTTCTATTCTCCTCCTTTCTCCCTGATTTTTTTGTTTGTTTGTTTTGCTTTTTTTGTTTTTGTTTAGTATTATTGTGTGCTTTATTGTTTTGGTTTTGAGACAAGGCCTTGTTATGTAGCTCAGGCTAGCCTCAAATGTTCTCCTGCCTCCGTCTCCACAGAACTGGAGTTATAAAGTAGGAGTTTCAACAAGTCAGTTTAAAATGTCCTGTTTCTCCTCCCTCTGGTTTGGCCTTCATCATGAGGATCCTGGTTTGGGGACATGGATAGTAGAAAAAGATGGGGCATCTCTATCCACAAGTCCACTTGGTTCTGTTTGGTTCCTGAAGTCTGATTCTGGGTTCAGCACGAATAACCAGAAATGCATGCCCCTGACCGGCAGTTTGCAGCAGTAGAAAATGTTAGTTCTGACTGAATACAGACCATTGGATTGCAGCCTTCAAACCTAGGTGATGCTAAGCTGTGGATTCATGGAAAGGAAACATATGCTAATTAGCTATAATACCTAGTAGCTACAGAGTTCTTTATACTCCAGACAAAAATTAAATGAAAATAGACTAGGCTTGATAATGTCACTTCCCTGACACTCCTATTTACAGTCCTTTGCCCAGACAGGCACATCTTCCTGGCCTTACTGGCACTACCCTAGCCATTGTCTAGACTTTCTTTCTTCTGGGCCTTTGCATAGATTACTCTCTTCTATCCTTCTCTGGCCTTTTAGATCACTTTCTCGTTGTTTTCCTGGTTCCCACACTCTAGCCACAACCCCTGCTTCGAAGGAGCAGTATGTGTTGTGTTCATCCCTTTTCCTACAAAGCTATGAAGCACTCGAGGGAGCACCACGTGTCCCATCATCTCCTCCAGGGCCCCCCCTTATTTCCCCCACTGTGCATATATGAGTCTACTTTTATTTTGGCTCTCACATTTGCTATCAGCATTTGGATTTTCCTCTCACCAGAACTTTGTCTTGTTCATGGCTGGGTTCAGTGCCTGAAGTCGAGGAAGGGAAAGAGGCACCATGGGGGTGTTCCAGCATGGCTGCCATTATACATCACTGCTGTTGCTGTTCCCCACCTTGAAACCCCAAGAATCAGGGATGGTTCCTATTTCTTGTCGAGTCCCTGGTTCTTAGCCCTGAGAATGCATTTGCTGGTTGATTTGGATACACTGTGGAGGAGTGGGAAGACCAAGATTGGAAAGGGATTCAGGATGTGAGCCTGGTTAGATCTAGCATTAACCGGATGGGGACTGTGAAGGAGAAGGAGTCCAACAAGCTTCAGGTTTGGGCAGGATTTAACGGGGTCAGAAGACAGCCACAGGGGAACATCATCCACTCTTTCTCCACTATAAGGTCTTTGAGCAGAGTTTCATTACCAGGGGAGAGCTAGCAGCTTCCGTTTTAGACTGATGAGGTAGATACGTGAGTGTGTGCCAAAAAGAGTGATGGAAACCAGAGGGAGCCCTGAGACAGGGAGGCGGTGTCGGGATCAGATGACTGCTCCGGTGCCTCCAGGAAGAGTCTCACCACCAAGGCAAACAAAAGACAGCAAAATCAGAAATTCCACTCCTAGACATACATGTACGATAGATAAAAATGGATAAAATGCACAAAACCTAGTGTGCTGAAGTTCATGCAAACATTACCCATCATTGCTAAGAACTGGGAACACACCAAATGTCTACCAGCTAATGAATAGATAAGCAAATTATGGTAAATCCATATGGTGGGATTATATTCAGCCATCAGGATGATATATACTCCGTGATATGACATGGGCAGACCTTGAAAACTTATGGTATGTGAAATAAGTCAGTCACAAATGGCCTCATGTGATATGATTTCAATGATAAGAAATATCCAGAGTAGTCAAATCTAATGAGACAGAAAGTACATCAATGTCCACATCTGGCTGGGGGTGGGAGCTGAGAGAGGTTGTGGCTTGGCTCTTTTAGGAGCATTGAAAATGGCTAAGATCTGTTCTTTGTGATAATGGTCATATGATTTCCAAGAACTGATTACAAACCAGTGAACGGTTCACCATACACAGGTGAATTCTATGACATATGAATTATATCTCAGTAGAGCCTTACCAAATGGTAGAGCCTGAACATACTGCAATATCAGGTACACAGGGGATTCCGCCATCCTAAAAGACGTGATTGAGTTAGACTATTTAGAAATAAATTATGTATTTATTTTTAAAAAAAGACTAACGTGCTTAGTTGACCAGACTAAATCGTTTAGTAATGGCCTTGGCCTGCACTTGGCACACTCTGCTCTTTTCGGGTAGGTAGCCCAGGGTTCACTGGCCACTGCCCCACTGGCTTAAATAAACGTGTCGTTAAAGGCGAGAAGAGTTCAGCGTGGATGTGATTGCTGAGAGAAGTCCCCAGAAGAAAGCAGAGGCCGTGGGATGTCGCTCGCTCGGGCAGCTGACTTTTGCGTGTCTGACTGTGAAGTGCTGGAAACCGGCTCCTAACTTTCTTCCTCTTTTTGTTCACTCAGAGATTCCAAGTGTGACTGTGACCCAGCTGGCATCTCTGGACCCTGTGATTCTGGCCGATGTGTCTGCAAACCAGCCGTCACTGGAGAGCGCTGTGATAGGTCTGTGCGAACCGTGCCCCTGAGGACTTGAGGGACAGTGCTCTGGCACTTGGTGTTTAAGAATCAATCCACAGAGAACAATTATGGAAAGTGGGCTCTGAACAAATGTTGAGAGCTTCTTTCTCCCTGTCCTCAAAGGCTGAGCTTAAAAAACAAACAAACAAACAAACAAACAACAAAAAAAACATTCATTGCGGTCCATCCTCTGCCTTGGGTCCCCTCTGTTTGTTTTTCCTGTGACAGAGACAGAGGGCCCCAGAGAGTCCCCTTGGCAGCTGCCTGGGACTCCCAGGTGCTTAGATGCAAGGCTGTGTGCAATAATGAGACCACATGACTAAAGTGGGTCTTGGGAGACGCCTGGCCTAATTAAACACGTTGAGGAAAATCCTCCCTACAGCGACCATGGCAGTCTATGGCCATACATAACCATTGTGTACCGAAAAGGAACCGCCCCAGGAAGGGGATGGTACTTACACGTACACACATGAACTGGGGCAGCACGTCAGAGCCCTTTGGGCCTGAGCCATGTTGGGGCAGGTGGAGCAGTGAGGAGCCATTGGCCCTTAGTTGCTGCCTCAGGACATCCCTTGAGTCCAATCTGTGTTCTGACTAAACTTTCCTCTCCCCCAAGATGGCTGTGAGTGGAGGAGCCATCATGAGGGTGACCTCAGAGCTCAAAGAAAGCAAGCATTTTCCTGGCACCCTGCCAAACACATCTGCCTGGGTGAAGGCGCTGCCCGTGCATTCCGAGCCTGTGGTCTCAGGGTGTTGTTGAGAGTACTTGCTGCTCTTTCAAAGGATCCTATCTGGGATCCCTGCATCCGTGTCCAGTGGCCCACAACTGCCTGAAACTCAGACACACACACACACACACACACACACACACACACACACACACGGTATGCATGTTGAGACAGAGTTTTACTCTGTAACAGAGGCTGGGCCTGGAACTCATTATGTAGCCAGGCTAGCCTTGAAGTCATAGCAATCCTCCTGCCTCATCCTCCCAAATGCTAGGATTATACTACTTCCTACTGGAAAGCCTTATTTATTTATTACTGTTTTAAGACAGGGTTTAGAACTTGCTACAATAGCAGAGGCTGACCTTGAACATCTGATCCTCCTGCCTCTATTTCCCAAGTACTGGGATTACAGACATGGGCCACTAAACCTGTCTTTGGAAGCCTTTTAAATTCTAGA
Source organism: Mus musculus (assembly GCF_000001635.26). NCBI lineage: Eukaryota > Metazoa > Chordata > Mammalia > Rodentia > Muridae > Mus > Mus musculus. The sequence continues at coordinate 153,153,191 of NC_000067.6, read as the reverse complement.
ATATGCAACAAAGTAGGCAGCTACATAAAGTAACAGTTGCCATCGCCACAATTAGTGGGCCTCTGCTAACAATATTCTATCCCAGTGACATCAGTGGTCAGTGGGAGTGACCATCGCTGGGTGGCATGCCAATCATCCTTGGTTTTCTTCATCATTGGTCATCCCATGGCTCTGTTCCCTCCTTCATCCTTCCCTCTCCGTGGGTTTGAATCCCGCCTCGGCCCTTTTATCCTCCTCCACCAAGAACGTCAGAAATAATTCCAGTCTCAGCAACTCTCTATCTTCAGGGGGGAATTGAATGAAGGTGTAGACATAAGGTGCCTATGGGGCTGTTCCTGTCTTGTGTGGAGAAAACCGGAGCCTTCTTTCCTGAAGCCTCAGAGCTCAGCCTTGCTTGGCAGTTGTCCAAAGAGAAGCTGCCCGAGGGCTTGGTCTGGGAGCAGGAGTGGAATGCCAGCCTGCAGTTGGCTGCTCTGGGGAGTCTCTAGGTTTCTTTTATCTTTGTTACTGGGTCTTTCCTCTGTGGGCCATGTCTAGGTATGACGAACATGGTGCTGGTAAGTACCCCAAGCTCTTGGGGATTGGGACAGTTGAATAGGTACTGAGGTAAGCGCCTTCTCTTTCTGGTTCCCACTTCCCCTCCATTAAACACTCGCTCCAAGGCAGGTCAGCTCTGCATAATCCTGTCGCATTCCTCCCTACCCTACCTCCCCCTCCATCCAGTCGTCAAAGATGGGTCAGTAGTCAAGTTTCCAGACTACCAAGGTTCTAGTGAAGGCACAGACAGTGGACACGCTCATTTGTTGTGTATATGTTTGGGTGAGGGTGGGGGCTGGGATTGCCCCTCTGGTGGTCTGGAGTGGAGGTCAGAGGTTGTATGTAAACCTTGCCGTTTTCTTCTTTCTAGAAATTAATGGTGCCGAGTGAGAGAGAGAGTAGAAGAGGCTGGGTCAGCCATGGCATTCCCTGTGAAATAAGAAATAACAGTGTTGCCCTGACTTCTATGATTCTGCTGCAGGTGCCGACCAGGCTACTATCATCTGGACCGGGCAAACCCTGAGGGCTGTACCCAGTGTTTCTGCTATGGGCATTCAGCCAGCTGCCACGCCTCTGCCGACTTCAGTGTCCACAAAATCACTTCAACTTTCAGTCAGGGTAAAGTATCTCTACAAAGGGTTTTGCTGGGGTTTTTTTGTTTTGTCTTCTTTTTTTTTTTTAATTTAGCATTGTACAAAGATCTGTGACTTGTGTCTAGGACAGTGGCTTCCCTAGTCATAGGATGGCTTCTCAAGTCATGGTTCTCCACTTCCCAGGTCCTGGGATTACAAAGCTGTCCCATCACATGCAGTTCAATTCTGTGCCAGGGATCGAACCCAGGACCCTGGGTATGCTAGGCAGACACCTTCCTAACTGAGCTACATCTCTAGCCCTCTTGTATTATTCTTTTTAATGTACATTATATTGTCGGGATAAGACAAAACATATATCTTTAAAAAAATTACAGTGGAACAACATATAAATAACTTAAAAATAACTAAAAGGGAGACAAGCTATTAACATCCCTCTACTTCCCACCCATATCTATTTTAAAACCTCAAAGAATCACTCATGTGGAAGAGGGGTTTATGAGAACATCTCAGAATCCACACTCACTAATAACACCCTATCGAATTGAGTTAATATATATCTTTAGCTTGCTTCAGAACACAACAAAAATATTGGAAATTGATATTATTTTTAGCTAGATTGAATTTTTGCCTCACTCCATTAAGGCCCGATCTTGTTTTGTTGAGCACCGTAAAAACCACAAATTATAGGCAGGTGAGAGCAAGCATAGAATCACAGGAGTCCAAAGATAAGAGCCAGATAGAGATAAGACAAAGAAAGGGCCATCAAGAGGGCTGGGGCTAAGTGCACTTGCCACCAAGTCTGAGGACTCGAGTTCTACTCCTAGGATCCTCATAGTGGTAGAAGAGATCTGACTGGGACAAGTTGTCCTCTAACCTTCACACACACACACACACACACACACACACACACACACACTATGGCATGCACACACATATATACACACACATACTGTGGCATGTGCACACACATACACATGAAATATTATATAGATATAGATATATATTTAAAAAGGCAAAGCTGCTGAGGCCAGGGCCTGGTGGATAGGAGTGACTGGGGAATTCTGAAAACTCTAAAAGAAAGCTAAAATGCTGAGCAAACCCCTTTCTACTCCTGGGGCTTTTTGATCAGTGAGCCTTGCCATGCCTAATTCAAGGGACAATGGGATCAGTCTCATAGCAGTGTCTTGTCTTGCAGATGTGGATGGTTGGAAGGCGGTTCAGAGAAACGGGGCACCTGCAAAACTCCACTGGTCACAGCGCCATCGGGACGTGTTTAGTTCTGCCCGAAGATCAGACCCCGTCTATTTCGTGGCCCCTGGTATGTGAGGGGTGATTTCTGCAGAAGCCAATTGGTGGTAGGACTGCAGAGTCAGGAGAGAAAAACTAAGTTGAAAGACGTGATGTGCGACCCGTCCCTGTCACTGGGGCTGCAGCAGCTCCAGTAGACACCCGGAGCTTAGGCCCAGTCTGATAAGGCAATATTCCATGACACTGTAGAGCCATCCAGGCATCCTAGAGCTCAGCTCTGCTGGGATTCCCTCCATACCCACCGATTAGCCAAATGAGCAGTTACTAGATTCCCATCGGAGCATGAAACCAAACTTAATGGGTCAATTAAGAAGCAGACACAAAGCATGTCTTTTTGAAAAGCTAAAACATTTAGTTAATGTGTATGTATGTCTGCACATAGGAATGCACACATGTGTGCAGGGTCCCTCAGAGGCCAGAAGAGGGTGTTGGGTCCCCTGGAGCCGTAGCTATAGGAGGCTGTGAGCCGCACAATATGTGTGCTAGGAAACTGAACTCAGGTCCCCTGGAAAAGCAGGAAGAACTCTTTAACTGCTGATCCATCTCTCCAGCCCCAAAGCACGTGTTAAAACTTTAAAACTGGGCTGGTGAGATGGCTCAGCGGTTAAGAGCGCCGACTGCTCTTCCAAAGGTCCTGAGTTCAAATCCCAGCAACCACATGGTGGCTCACAACCATCCAAAACGAAATCTGATGCCCTCTTCTGGAGTGTCTGAAGACAGGTTACAGTGTTCTTACATATAATAAATAAATAAATAAATAAATATTTTTAAAAACTTTAAAACTATTGTTAGTGATCTGAGTGGCAAAGGTCTGGCTGGAATTTGAATCCTAGTTCATAACCTTAGCTAATGAGCACTTCCCAAGCAAGTGGTTCTTTTTAACATCTCTGAACTTTAGTCCTCTCAACTATTAAATGAGAGAGGGCATGCCAATAGTCAAGAATTATTGTCATCAGACATGGGCAGAGCTGGGGAGATGGCTTAGCCGGTAAAGAATGTGTGGTACAAGCATGACGACCTGCGTTTGAATGCTAAGAACTCACAGGAAAAGCTGGTGATTGTGGCACATGCCTGTAACCCCAGCCCTACAACAGTAGAGACATGAGAATCCCTGGGGCTTGCTAACCAGAGACACTTGCCTAATCAGTGGGTTCCAGGTTCAGTGAGAGACTGTTTAAAAAAAAAAGGTGTCAAGTGATTGAGGAGGACACTCAACATGATATCCAGCCTCCACATGCTTGTTCACATCCCTGCACACACATTCATGCTCATCTGTTACACACGGAAGTACACACACAAATATAATATCTGCTAAGGGTTCGCTAAAATGAAAGACACTTATATATAACGAGTGGCACCCCAGCTGTTTTGCCTTGGATCTTTGTCCATCAGGCTGTCTATAATAGTCATGTCATGAGCTATCTGATAAGTAGAATTATCTTTGGAGCTACTTACACAGCCAAAATATCACACTCACATCCCATGACATGATTGACCCTTCCGTCAGGGTAGCTTGGGATAGAAGGATGGGTGGGTCACACAAGACTCCAGTAGAAACTGACAATATTAATTTAATTTGGTCATGCATTTGTCTTCTCAGCAGTACCACTGATCTTTTCAAAAATCCATTTCACAGCCAAATTCCTCGGTAACCAGCAAGTGAGTTACGGGCAGAGCCTGTCTTTTGACTACCGCGTGGACAGAGGAGGTAGACAGCCGTCTGCCTACGATGTGATCCTGGAAGGTGCTGGTCTACAGATCAGAGCTCCTCTGATGGCTCCAGGCAAGACACTTCCCTGTGGGATCACAAAGACTTACACATTCAGGTAAAAAGAGGCCACAAGCACACCAACCAGCTAGAGCCATGTTGTTTGTTCACACATGCGTCCCATCACACATCCAGCCAGTAGGCTTTTCTGAGCCATGTGGGTTACTAGGCACGGTGTTACATGCAGAAACAGGACACTGTTCCTTCCCTCTGGTAGCTGACAGGTTCACAGGCATGGGGAGAGAATCATGTACAGCCAGTTGGGTGACTGAGATAACAGGGCAGACACAGGTATTCTGAAGACACATAAGAGGTACAGCTGCACTGGTAACAGAGATACTTGTCCCGAGAAGGTGAGGTAAGTGTGGAAGGCAGTCTTGATGGGAAGGAAGAGGGTCAGCAGGCAGAGGAAATGTACTTGGAATCACTAGTAGTTGAATTCCAATGGAACAAGAAGTGGGGTGAGGAGTGTGGGGAGGACTGAGCTCAGAGGAACTGCTGCAGGTGACATTGCAGAGCCGGGATCCATCCGATAGAAAGTGGCTTTGGACTGATGGGTTCAGAGAGGCAGTGGAGGGAAGCTGTGCCCACTCGGTTGGTGCTTTGTACTGTTAGAGGCTAAGAAAGATGGAATAGGATCTTGGTCCTCCAAGAGCTTGTGATCTGGTGAGATCTATAACACACCTAAAAGCAGACACAATACAGTCCAGTAGCTGCCTCGGTTCTGGTAAACGTTTGCTTTGAAATGAGCTTAATTCTGCCTGGAGCTTCATGAAGGCATCAAGTGTGTGGGCTGAGAATGGAAAGATACAGAAGGCTATTCCAGAAAGAAACATTAGAGGAAGACAACCTCTATGTGTGAATATCCGGGAGGATGTTCCCTTGGAACTGATGGTGGATGGTTGTTGTGAACTACCATGTGGGTGCTGGGAACCACAGTATATTTTATTTTATTTTGGTTTTTTTGTTTTTTTGTTTGTTTGTTTGTTTTAGAGACAGGGTTTCTCTGTGTAGCCCTGGATGTCCTGGAACTCACTCTGTAGACCAGAATGACCTCAAACTCAGAAATTCGCCTGCCTCTGCCTCCCAAGTGCTGGGATTAAAGGTGTGTGCCACCACCACCAGTACTGAGCCATCTCCTGAGCCCCATGGATAATATCTTTGTAACTGGAACATAGCATGGATAAGGGAGATGGATAAATAAGATTTATACATCTAGAAAGGACTTACCAGGCTGTATCTTTTGTGTCATGCCAGGTGCTTACATCTTGTCTGTGCTGACCAGATGATGGAAAGCCACTGAGAGGCTGTCACCGGGCATAGTGGCGCATGCCTTCAATCCCAGCACTTGGGAGGTAGAGGCAGGCAGATCTCTGACTTCGAGGCCAGCCTAGTCTACATAATGAGTTCCAGGACAGCCAAGGGGTACATAGTGAGACTTTGTCTCAAGAAAAAAAGAAAAGTGTCATGGGTTGGTGAGATGGTTCAGCTGATAAAAGGACTTGCTGCTCAGATCTGGTAACTCAAGTTTGATTTCTGGAACCTGCAAGAAGGTGAAAAGAGATCATAAAGTTGTCTTCTGGTCTCTGCATGTGTACTGTGACATGAGACACTCTGCCATGCATATATGCACATAATAATGATTTTTTAAAAATTAAATTTATATGTGTGTGTATGTGTCAGGGGGTATGTACATGTGAGTCTAAAAGAGGATGTTGGAACCCCTGAAGTTGGAGTTAAGGCAGTTGTGAGCTACCTGATGTATGTGGTAGGAACTGAACTCTAGTCGTATGCAAGAGTGGTATATACTGAGCCATCATCTCTCCAGCCCAAATTATATACATATATGGTATCACTTGCATGTGGATGTCCTGGAGCTCAGAGATCTGCCTGCTTTTGCCCTCTAAATGCCCAACATAGTTACATACATACATACACACACACACACACACACACACACAAAGAAACCTCCTTTGTGTATGTGTGTGAGTCTGTGTAGGTGTGTGATGTATATGTACATTTGTGTGTGTATGAGTGTGTCTGTGCATACATATCATATACCTATACAGACACACTCACACACACACAAATGTATGCACACTTGTGTGTGTGAGTGAGTGTGCAGTGAAGGAGTGAGGGGGCCAATAGGAGCAGAGAGAGGCAGACTTAGAGCGAGCACCCACATGAACTCAGTGCTTAATTACCTGAGTGCTACTTACTCTGATGACGTGTGCCCCCTTCCTGCCTGGAGTCTCACATCCTCGGCTCAGTGAGCTTATTCTTTGGGGTTCCGCTTACATGCTTTCTTTCTCTGAGCCCCAGGCAAAGTTACAGACATCATGCGTTCGTTCCCACGGTGTTCTGTTTGTGAATTGCCAACGGCCCAAACTGGATTAAATTATTCCAACTCCAACGGCTGAATCTTAATCATCTCTGCCTAGTTTTATTTTCCCCCAATCCCATAATTTCTTGCCCAGGCCAAGGACACAGTCAACTTTGATTTTTTTAAAAGTTTCTTTCACTAATTTATTCATTCATCGCAGTGCTGGGATTAAACATGCAGGGCTGTGTATATGTCTTTACCGCTTGCTGACTTGTATCCCCAGCCCCACAACCACGCTTTGTTTAATCAGCCAGTCAGAGAACGAATTGAAAGGGTCTTTCTTACGGTCAGTATCCCAGGAACAGAAACCTGAAGGCTAGCACAGAGACAACTGGTACAGGCACCACGGGCTTCATTCTGATGGCAGCTTCAGCCCGTGGTGGGCACTTGCCTGGTGTGTGTGAGGCCTGGGTTTGATCCCCTGCACTTACAAAAGGATTCCAGGGAGGGCAAGGGTATGGACAGATGGAAGGAGTCAATGAAACATGCCCAGGTCACAAGTACATCCCTTAAGAACAAAGCTTAGAATAAACAGTAACTTTCCAGGGCCAGAACCTGGGGAGCTGAAATGTGTCAAGTATTGGGTTATGCAATGGCTAAGAGTATTGCATGTGTCTGAGGGCTCGGGACCAGCTTTTGCAGTGATCCCTGGAAATATATACACGGACACACCCTCTACTGCTTCCTGTGGGATTCTCCCTTCCTGTGGAGAGAGAAAACTCCAAGCTTCTGTCTCCTAGAAAACTCGAAGCCAACGCTCAACTGTTCTCACCTTCTCGGACATAACTTGTATCAGGTATCATGTGGCATGACTTGAATTTGTAAACATTGGAAAATGTTCAATTATGCAGACTGAATGAACATCCAAGCAGTCACTGGAGTCCCCAGCTGAGTTATTTCGAATATCGAAGGTTACTGCGGAACCTCACAGCCCTCCTGATCCGAGCTACGTACGGAGAATATAGTAAGTGACCAGGAAAGAGCAAAAGACCCCATCCCTGGTTTTAGCTTCATCTGTTTTGGAGTTCTACGGGTGACAGCAGACCCTGGTCAGGAAGATAAACTAACCTGATGGTTTTCTCTCAGAAATCCCGAGTCTGTGTTTTATATTCTTTTTTCCTACCAGGAATGTTTCTCTAGCAAGAGATCAGCTAGATCTCTTTGTATCAGCTAGATACTTCTTTGCTAAGAGTCCCTTCTTCAGTTCGGTTATGTGGAGGGGACAGTCCACAGCTAATGGGCATCTGCTCTGTTAATTCCCATCTTTGGACTTCCTGTGTTGGGCCTTCTAATCCTACCTACAATTATTTAAAGGGGAGGGTGCTTCACACTTCTAAACACTGACCAAAGAAGTGTGGCTGGCCTTCCATGTCCATGTCCCCAGTGCCACAGATACAGAGGGAGCAGGGAGGGTGGCAGCCAGCAGTTTGCTAAACTGTTACCATTTCCCAGGTACGTCATGCCAGGTAGTGTCTTGTGTAATTCTCACAACAAACCAGAGGGCTAGACAATACTCTACATCTCTCCTGTAAACTGAGAACACGAAGTCTGCAGAGATCAAGGAATTTGCCCAATCCACACAGCTAATACGGGTTCAGCCACAATTTAGACCTTAATTTCCCCCGTTCCAGAGTACTGACACCGAGTGCTATAGCTGTCCATGTACCACGATGTGTGGTCAGCACCCGGGCATAGAAAATAAAGTCCTGGGTGCTCTAGAACTGGTAATGGTAAACCAGCTGGCCTTGAGTTGGCAAAGATTCTCCTGCCTCTGCTTCCCCATGTCCTGGGACTACAGGCCTGAAGAAGCCGCCACTCTCTATTGTGGTTTTTAGACCTTGCCTCTTCCAATGTCTTCTTTCTATTGCAGGTACAGGGTACATTGATAACGTGACCCTGGTTTCAGCCCGCCCTGTCTCTGGAGCCCCAGCCCCTTGGGTTGAACGTTGTGTATGCCCTGCTGGGTACAAGGGACAATTCTGCCAGGAATGTGCTTCTGGTTACAAAAGAGATTCGGCAAGATTGGGGCCTTTTGGCGCCTGTGTTCCCTGTAACTGCCAAGGGGGAGGGGCCTGTGATCCAGACACGGGTGAGTGAAGTGACACCTGGACCAGTTGTCCCCAGGTAGAGGCGGAGGAGTGGGGCTCCCGGAGAAGCAAGGGCTGAGGAGGAAATATCATACCTGAATTCGCTTAGGGGATGGAGAAAGAATGGGGAGCGTGGGACCAAGGTCGAGGGAGCCAGACGTGGTGACAGTACACTTGACCTCTTTTCATTATGGAAATGACATAGGATTGTAAGTGAAAGGTGCCAGGTTACAGGAAATGACTTGTCATGCTCCGTACAAGGTGGGGGGATTGGTGTTGGGTTGCAGGAATTGTGTGGGGAGATCAAAGGCAATGCAGGCTCTAAATGAAGGTGGTGACCAAACGGTGTGACCATGAAGGATAGGGGAACAGTGCTATTCTACGGCCAGTGAGGATGTGTGTGTCTAACTGAATGTGACGCGTAAGGCTGAGATCCAAGGTGGTGGCCGTGTTTCTGTCTGGTTCAAGGGTGAGGATGAATGTCTGTCAGCGTTCAGATGCTGAGGGAGGCTCTGGGAAGGCTGGGGCCTCTGTAGACTGATCCCCACATTCCATCTACACTGACAGAACTATGTATCAGCAGTCATTTCTTTCTTCTACACTCCAGGAGATTGCTACTCGGGGGACGAGAATCCTGACATTGAGTGTGCTGACTGTCCCATCGGTTTCTACAATGACCCACATGACCCCCGCAGCTGCAAGCCATGTCCCTGTCACAATGGGTTCAGCTGTTCAGTGATGCCTGAGACAGAGGAGGTGGTGTGTAACAACTGTCCCCCTGGGGTCACAGGTAGGGCCAACACCCTGCTCTTCCCTTAGCTTCTTGTCCTGATGCTGTGCACATGTGCAAATAGCTCCCATTCAGGAGAATTTCTGGGGAGTTATAGTTGCTTCAGGTTAATATAAATGTGCACATTCTAGAGATAGGTGTATGTGGTGTCTGAGCTATGACTGGGGTTGACCAGGGGCTGGTGCGGTTATGGAGGAAAAAGCATAGTGCTGGCTTGTTGACAGTCGTGTGCATTTCTTTAGGGAATGAAAGCTTCAGACCAAGTACATGGTCAAAGTTCCCCCTGTCCCTCCAGGAGCTGCTGTAGCCCACGCTGGCCTTGAACTTAGTATGTGAGAATGACCTTAAATGCCTTTTGAAGAAAAATATTTATTTGTTTTTAATTATGTGTATGGGGGTGGTCTGTGCACATGTGTGCAGGTGCCCACGAGGTTAACAGAGGTCATAGGATGCCCTGAAGCTAGTCATAAGTAGTTGTGACAATCTCATGTGGATGCTAGGAACCAAAGTTAGGTCCTCTATGAGAGCCGAAAGTGCTGTTAACCACTGAGCCACTCTCCAGCCCTGACTTTGAGCTCTTGATCTCTTGCCTCTACCTCCCAAATGCTGGGAGTATAGGTGCTTGCCACTGTATCTGCTTTTGGGCAATCCTGGGAGATCAAACCCAGAGTTTTGTGCATGCTGGGCCAGTAATCTACCCTCAGAGAACATTCCTAGATCTAGTTATGTTCAAGTAACCTAGGGTAAGAAGGAAAACAGGACCATCTAGTGATTGCCATATGCAGGGATCCATCCCATAATCAGCTTCCAAACACTGACACCATTGTACACACTAGCAAAATTTTGCTGAAAGGACCCAGATATAGCTCTCTCTTGTGAGACTATGCCGGCTATTGGATGGGTCACACGGCCTCCAATGCAGGAGCTAGATATATTACCCAAGGAGCTAAAGGGAACTGCAACCCTATAGGTGGAACAACATTATGAACTAACCAGTACCCCGGAGCTCTTGTCTCTAGCTGCATATGCATCAAAAGATGGCCTAGTCGGCCATCACTGCAAAGAGAGGCCCATTGGACTTGCCAACTTTAGATGCCCCAGTACAGGGGAATGCCAGGGCCAAAAAGGGGGAGTGGGTGGGTAGGGGATTGGGGGGGGTGGATATGGGGGACCTTTGGGATAGCATTGAAAATGTAAATGAGGAAAATACCTAATAAAAAAAATTAAAAAAAAAAGAAGGAAAACAGTTATGTCTTCAATCTAAAAAAACTAAGCACTCTGCAGCAGCCTTGGTGTCATTGAAATGCCACTACCTCTGTATTTCTGCCGGCTTCTACCCACAAGCTAATTAAGCCTCTTTGTGGCACTTAATGAAGTCAACCTGTGGTGACCATGACCATAAAGTGGCAGTCTCTACCCCTGCCATGTTCATCTGTTCCTTAGGGTACTGTCCCAGGAGCCTGGGATTGATGCAAGTTTTAGTTAGGGTTTCATTGCTGTGAAGAGACACCATGACCACAGCAACTCTTATAAAGGAAAACATTTAATTGGAGCTGGCTTACAGTTTCAGAGGTTTAGTCCATTATCATCAAGACAGAAAGCACGGCAGCATCCAGGCAGACATGGTGCTGGAGAGGTAGCTGAGAGTCCTACATCTGGATCTGTAGGCTGCAGGAAGAGACAGTGACACATTGAGCTTGGTTTGAGCATCTGAAACCTCAAAGCCCACCCACAGTGACACACTTCCTCCAACAAAGCCACACCCACTCCAACAAGGCCACACCTCCTAATATCACCACTCCCCATGAGCCTATGGGTTATTTTCATTCAAACTTCCACTGTGCATCTATCTGCCTGCTTCTTCTACCAAGTGCCTTAGGCCTCTTTCTGGTCCTGCTGCCCGTGGGGAACGATCTGGTGTGGGCTGACCCCATGTTCCTTTCTTCCTTCCCAGGTGCCCGCTGTGAGCTCTGTGCTGATGGCTTCTTTGGGGATCCCTTTGGGGAACGTGGCCCAGTGAGGCCTTGTCAACGCTGCCAATGCAACAACAACGTGGACCCCAATGCCTCTGGGAACTGTGACCAGTTGACAGGCAGATGCTTGAAATGTATCTACAACACGGCCGGTGTCTACTGTGACCAGTGCAAAGCAGGTTACTTTGGAGACCCATTGGCTCCCAACCCAGCAGACAAGTGTCGAGGTAGTACTATACCCTTAGACAAATTATGCACCCCTATCTTTTCATCTCTGTATATGTATGTGTGTGCATGCGTGTGTGTGTGTGTACACATGCACATATGTAAGGACATATGAGCTTGCTTTAATCTATACATGGAAGCAAAGGCAAGGACGGCTAATATCACGAGGCAACTAGTTCCATGACCAGACCGGCTCCTGAACAATCTGCACTATTCATTCGCATGTCACATAAGACCAGCCTCCCCTGCACCAGCTTCTGAAAGCAGCATTAGAAACTCTCAAATGGTTAAACCTGGGTGGGAAAAGTAAAAAAAAAAAAAAAAAAAAAAAAAGTCAGGTTTACATTCCTGAGTGAAAGAGCAGATAAGTGGGGGCACATCCTGCCCAACCCCAAGGCAGGTAGGCAGAAAGGAAGCTGCCAGACCTGTCACCAGAGAGCAATAAATGACTCACCACTGAGCCGGAACAAACCCAGGAGGGGAGGAGTCTGGTTGTAAAGCCGTTGAAGAGACCCTCTCAGGATGTCAGTGTGATTACGAAGGTAACCACAGAAGGTTCTCCCGAGGAGATTCGGCTTCAAAGAGGCTTTCGTAGGGGGGCTGCTAAGGGCTCAGATCAGAGCCCAAGTGTGCAGGTGTGTCCCCTCAGCTCAGCCTGAGAGTGCAGGGCTACCGTCAGCCCCTAAACAGGGACACACTGAGGCCCCAGATGACTCTGGTGTGTGGCTGCTATCAGGTCCTGACACCAGAATGTCTACCTAGAGATGCTTCGAGGTCCCCTGTGACCAGGTGGGGTGGTTCATGCCTGCAATCCCAGCACTCCTGAGGCTAAGGCAGGATAATCCTGAGTTAGAGGCTAGCCTGAGCAACTGAGCGAAACCTTTTTTTTTTTATTAAAGTAAACAAACACATAGTACATAAATGAAAACTCTTTCGTTGTTTAGATTTCATTAAAATTAGACAAGGTCCTTTACTCTGCTATGAGCAGCTGCCGTTGCCTGCAGTTGGCGCCTCAGGACTAAAGTAGCGGTGCTGACTAAGTCTTAGCTCCTGCGGAGTTCATACACTAAAAAGGAGAGGCGTGGGAACTATGTGCAGGTAACGGCAGAGTACTCAGCTCCGAGAGCAGCGTGGCATCTCTCCCACTGGTACATCCTTGTCTCCGGAACAGAACCTGGCACACAGGAGGGCCACTGCCTCCTCTCCTTACCTTCCCTGCAGTGGGAAGAAAGGAACCCTGGCTCTTCTGAGTTCTCATGGCAGCTTCCTTTCATTTGGTCTAGGATCTGAGCAAACCCTCTGAGCTTACATTCCTCAGCTAGAAAACAGAAGACGCTGTTTACAGCTGGCTTAAAATAGGCCGAAAAAAAAAATGCACCTTATAAGCAAAATCAGGGTGCCAGCAAAGTACCCAGTAGGCTTTTGGCATGATGAGAGGAGAAAGATGATAAGTTTCCTGGCACCTCTGCATTCGAGCGCACACACATGGATCACGCTTGTGAGGTTCCCTGAGCTGGCTTCAATAAGAATGTGCTCAAGGCTACAGCCAAGGGATGATGGATCTGACACAGCCTCAGGGTTCTCTTCCCTAGCTGTACCTCCCATTCTGGGTCAAGTTGGGTGGGAATACACCATTTATCTGCCTCTTATCTCTAGCTTGCAACTGCAGCCCCATGGGCTCGGAGCCTGGAGAGTGTCGAGGTGATGGCAGCTGTGTTTGCAAGCCAGGCTTTGGCGGCCTCAACTGTGATCACGCAGCCCTAACCAGTTGTCCTGCTTGCTACAATCAAGTGAAGATTCAGGTATGCCACCTTCTCCAGCCCCCAGCCGCAGGCAATCAGACTCTGAGTGGTTCCGTGCCCTGGTTCTGTCACAGGTCTGGAACCTCCATATATCCTGGGGATATGCCTGGGGATGGGTATTGACATAGATTTAGATATGGAGATATAGATAGATAAATATATGTGTGTATGTGTGTGTATGTATATATATGTGTGTGTGTCTCTGTGTGTATATATATGTATATATATATATATATATGTGTGTATATATATATATATGTATATATGTGTGTATATATATATATATATGGAGAGAGAGAGAGAGAGAGAGAGAGAGAGAGAGAGAGAGATGATAGTTCAGTGGATAGAAGCAATCCTGAAAACCCTGAGTTCAATTCCCAGACCCCATGTAAAGGCGGTAGGAGTGAACCACCCCCCTGATGTCCTCTGACATCCACGAGTATACCCTGCCACATGTATACATGCACACACATATGCGCATCTACACACGTACATGCATGTGCACCCACACACGCACATACACAATAAAAACTTTAACGTATACTAAAATAGTGTGTATAATAATTTTGTGATAAGTTTACCTTCTCCTCTACACCATTTTTAGCATCCTCTGGAAGATCCAGTCTCACTTAGACTCGTGACAGCTTAGTGAATCTGGGGGTGAGGGGGAGCATTCCAGATTCAATTTTTAAGGGTTAATGTCTGAAAGTACTTGTGATCTTTCTAAGTGTCCTGGCCCATGGAACTGGGAATGTAGCTCATGACCCCCAGAGTCTGAATCCAGTCCTCTTTCATTTGTCCTGGTTAGTTTTGTTTTTGTTTTTGTTTTTGTTGTCAACTTGACACAAACTAGAGTCATTCGGAATGCAGACCCTCACCTGAGAAAATGCCTTCACCGGACTGAACTGTAGGCAAATCTGTAGGACATTTTCTTAATTAATGACCAGTGTGGGAGGGCTCAGCCCACTGTGGGTAAACCCCTGAGCAGGCAGTCCTGAGCTGTGTAGACAGCAGACTGTGCAAGCAGGCTGGCACAGAGAGCAAGCTGGTAACCGTGTTCTTCCATGCCATCTGCTTCAGTTCCAGCCTGGAGTGCCTGCTCTTATGTCCCTTATTATTATGGGCTGTAAGTGGTTAGTTGAAATAAATGCTTTTCTCTCCGAGTTGCTTTTGGTCATGGTGTTCACCACAGCAACGGAGAACAAATTAAGACAGGGCTACCATGCACTGCTTCCCAGCTGGGTCCCCTCCCACCATTACTTACACATAAGATGTCTTTATATACCAAGTTCCAGAGCTGATGGTGGTGACTCGGGTGTCACCCCAGAATGCAGGTGCCTGAGACTGTTGCCCAGAGTTCCAACTAGTAAGCCCCAGATCAGCCTGGGCTACAGAGTGAGACCTTGTCTCAGAAAATGAAATGGTAAAACTAAACTTTAAACTTAAGAGATGAGTGTACTTGATGTTCTTAATTACTAATCATTCTTTTCTAGGTGGGACAATAAGGGGAAATTGAAGTCCATATGTAGGACACTCTCAATCTGGTTTTTAATTATTTTTTTAAATGTATGTGGGTGTCTTGCTGGCACATATGTCTGTGCACTTCGTGTGTGCCTGGTGCCCACAGAGATCCAAAGGAGGCACCAGGTCCTTTAGACCTGGAGTTAGAGATGGTTGTGAGCCACTGTGTGGGTCTGGGAACTGAACCTGGGTCCTCTTTAGGAACAATGAGTGCTCTGAACCACTGAGCCATCTCCTCAGACCCTCAATCTTTTTTTTTTTCCCCTAACCTACTTAATAGCCTTTGGAAGGTTAGTTTGAGACAGGGCCTCATGTAGCTCACACTGCCCTCACATGCACCATAGAACCTGAGGCTGACTTTGAACCCATGATCCTCTTGCCTCTGCCCCTCCCGCCCCCCAATGCCAAAATTACAGGTGTTTGCCATCACACATCTTGCTAAATATCATATATTTTATTTTCATTTTATGTAGTGTTAAGAACTGAACCTTGTGTCTGCTGGGCAAGCACTTTAACACTGGGCTAGATCTCTAGTCCCCCAGTAGCCTTTCTAGAAATGTCTAGATGCCAGGCTCTGTTTTTAGCACTTACAAATAGCAACTCCTTCAGCACAAAGAATAGCCATGTGAACAGTATGTTTTTATTGCCACTGTTTAAGATTAGAAGATGATTTGCCAAGGTCATTGGTTAGAGCAGAGGGCCAGAATCCTCACTCAGCCAGTCTAGCTCAAGAGTCTAGATTTGAACCACTGCAATGAACCAAGCATGTCAAGCTATTGACCCTTCCACCTGCTGCAGCCCTGGAGCTGAACTGTGTGGTCTTCCCCCCCCCCCTTCCTGTGTGCTTTCAGATGGACCAGTTTACCCAGCAGCTCCAGAGCCTGGAGGCCCTGGTTTCAAAGGCTCAGGGTGGTGGTGGTGGTGGTACAGTCCCCAGTGGGGAGCTGGAAGGCAGGATGCAGCAGGCTGAGCAGGCCCTTCGAGACATTCTAAGAGAAGCTCAGATTTCAGAAGGTGAGGAGGCCAACTGCTTATCAGCTAGGAGATTCATGCCCTAGAAAGACCTGTGATTCTGGGTCATAGACTCTTTATGGCTGTCATCCCTGTGGTCTCTGCAGCCAGCACTTGCCTGGGTGGAGGTGTTGTCTATGATATTCTCCTGGAACCTGAATGACAGGGTGAAAAACTGTCACAAATATTTGTCACCGACGTTTTTCTCATTTAATCTCTAAGTCAAGTCTTCAGCTTTGCGGGTTAACACGGTCATTCTGCATCAGTCTGGTTTTTCTCCTCGTGTGCAGGGGCAATGAGAGCCCTTGGCTTCCGGCTGGCCAAGGCAAGGAGCCAAGAGAACGACTACAAGACCCGCCTGGATGACCTCAAGATGACTGCAGAAAGGATCCGGGCCCTGGGCAGTCAGCATCAGAACAGAGTTCAGGATACGAGCAGACTCATCTCTCAGATGCGCCTGAGTCTGGCAGGAAGCGAAGCTTCCCTGCAAAACACTGTATGTTTGCCTGGTTAGCGTGTCCACTTACTGTGGCCATGTTGGATCTCACTACTGCCCCACAGGTCTCACTGGCAGACTCTGTGTCCCTGGATTTCTTGATCTACCTGGCAGGTAGCTGGGCTTTTCTTCTTTGTCACAGGCCTGTCTATGCCTTGTGTCCTTGGCCACCTGCAGTTTCCCGTGGAACTGCATTATACATCCCTCTGTAGTTGATTTCTCTCTAGCCACCCTTTCACAATAGACAGAATCCTGCCTTCCCTCTTTTCTGTAGAATTTAACTTAGTTTATATTTGTGTTCTCAGCCCCTAGTATAGTATGTGGCTGTTATATTTGTCTGCTGCATAAGGAAAAAAAAAAAGACAAATGAATTAATGAATGAATAAAATGGAAGAAAGGAAGGGGTCTGATGGAAACTGAAGGACATGGGACTGAAAGTGAGAGAGTGAGCTTGTGTCCATTACACACACCTTGAGTAGTTCAAGGTGCAACAGGAGAGGGAAACATGATTGAGCCCCTTGAATTTATGAGTTTGAAGGCTACAGAGTAGCCAGGCCTAGTGGCAAGAACGCCTATGATCCCAACACTCTGGAGGCCCAGGCGGGAACACAGCAAGTTCAAGCTCAGTCTCCTCTATACAGTGAGCTCCTGACTCAAAACAACCCAAACAAACAGCAAGGGTAATAGGGAGAATAATAAGTAGAGAGGAATAGAGGAATTGGGCTGAGTTTGGTGACGGCAGGCGGACCACTCAGAGGCCAGCCTAGGATATAAGAAACCCTGATTCAAAAACAAGAGCAATGAATTAAACTAAAAAGGAAATCAAAAGATAATCAGCTAGTAGTAAAGAAATCACATTAAAAGTGTTTTGGGGGGCTGGCAAGATGGCTCAGTGGTTAAGAGTGCCTATTGCTCTTCCAAAGGTCCCGAGTTCAAATCCCAGCAACCACATGGTGGCTCACAACCATCCGTAACGAAACGTGGTGCCCTCTTCTGGAGTATCTGAGGACAGCTACAGTGTACTTACATACAATAAAGAAAGAAAGAAATCTTTTAAAGAAAATTGTTTTTGATTCCCCATTTAAAAAGTGTTTATTGTAAAAAAAAATTTTTTTTAATCTCCCATGATCCAGTTACCATTATTACTATTGTTAAAACTTGCTACATCAGTCTGGGGAAAGGGCTCAGTGAGTATATCGCTTACAAGTCAGCTGTGATGGTGCATGCCCACAGCCCCAGTGCTGTAAATGGGGACAGAGTCAGGAGGGCCCCAGGGAATCACTGGCCAGCCCTCCAGCCCAAATGGCAAGTTCCAAGTATCTCAAAAAATAAGGTAAAGAGTAAAAAAGAAAGGCATCCAAGATGTATATACAGACAAATATGCATGCACACACAACACACCCTTGAGCACACACACATACATGCATGTGCACCCTCGAGTACACACACACACCCTCAAGCACACACACACTCTTGAGCACATACACATATACCTTGAGAGATATATAGTGTATTTTTTGAGGCTAACCTCAATATCACCATCTTCCTGCATCTGCCTCCAAAGTATTACAAGTGTGCACCACCAAGTCAGAGAAAAAATAGAAAGAGATATAGATATAGATGTAGATATACTTTTAGATTCATCCATTTTACAAAGACTTCTCTTGAAATTGGATACCTACTTTGTTCTTGCTAGAGCATGCTTTTTCTGGGTGACGAGGGACCTGTATTACGCCAGGCAGCGTCTGGACTTTTGTGGTGGCTAGTGAGAATCCTTCTGGCACTTCTGTTTAGGCTCCAGAACCAAATGCAAATATTAACCTACTCCCTTTGTTCCCTAGAATATCCATTCTTCTGAGCACTACGTGGGGCCGAATGGATTTAAAAGTCTGGCTCAGGAGGCTACAAGATTGGCAGACAGGTAAACAGCAGCAGAGTTTGATACCCCTGCTCCAGATAAGACTCAGGAGCATTCAGGACTTGCCCCCCTGCAGGCCCCTCTGCAGCCCTCCCCTGCCTTGAAGCCTCTTTGAACCACTTAGCTTTCAGGGAATGGCAGGGACAGAGCGTCCATAGGGCTGTTTGGCAGGACCTGGTGAAAGTGTTCCCTTCCAGCTTTCTCTCTGACTCACAGACGGCTTTAAACGGCTGCGTTAGATGGGAGTCTTCTGGCCTCGTGAAGTGAATCAGCCTCTGGAAACGGGTGTCTGCAGCTTTCAGGGACTCCACAACTCCCACACCAGGCCTGAGAACAAGTAGCAACAAGTTGTTTGCTTGCTTATGGGGGCCAGAGTGTACAAAAGGACCTTCCCCCTGGAAACCGGCTCTGCAGGACCTCACAGATGACAGGCAGCTAGCTCCCTTGGTCCTGACTCCTCACTATAAATCCTACCACATTCAAAAGCTTTGGCTGGCAGGGTGGCAGGCTCTGCTAATCTTGGGTGGAATCCAGTCTGCAGAGGGGCTGCCTCCTGAGGCCCTGGCTTTTGTTATCTTAAAGCTACTTCCTAGAACCAGGAGATCAGAAGGCTACAGGAGATTTTTTTGCTGACAGATTTTTGCCTCCATAGTTGCAGACCCACTCTAAAGCTGTATCCAGGGTAAGGAGTAAGGAGGTGGAGTCTAGATGTGTAAGACCTCTGGGGTTCTGCTTGCGGGAAAACAGCTTATAAGCAAAATAGTCTGTCACTCTGAACTGACCACCACCTACCCTCCCCATACCTTCTCTGAGAATGGCTTAAATGGAAATGACCCCAGAAGGGTAGCCCTGTGAGGCTGAGAGCATCTGCTTCTCGGTTGTTCCTCCAACCCCATGCTTTCAAGTCAGTTCTGCCTGGCTTTCACAAGTCAAACTGCATCCTTTATTCTTTCCCGCAAGAAAGATTTATGTTCCTAACCTGTGCTGATCTTTCTACGAAAACCCTAATTCTTTATCTTTAATGTCTTCAGCCACGCTGAGTCAGCTAACGCAATGAAGCAACTAGCAAGGGAAACTGAGGACTACTCCAAACAAGCACTTTCATTGGCCCGCAAGGCTCTGAGTGGAGGAGGCGGAAGTGGCGTCTTGGACAGCTCCGTGGTACAAGGTCTTATGGGAAAGTACGTTCAACCTGTCCTCATCTGGGGAGCCATAAAAGCTGACAGCTCCCAGTATATAATGCAAACCACACTTGAGAGGCACGAGAAACTATACACTTGCAGCAAGTGAGACTTAGAAGGCAGTAAGAAGGTACAACTGACTACTGTGCTGGGAAATGGCTGGTAACCCAGGATAAAAATAAGTACAGCACACCTAAATACAGGGTGATGGTTCACGTACCTACCAGATCTCACCTGTCAGGTTCCGTGTGTCCGCAGAGAGGGGATATGGCGGTCTGCACAGCGTACGCACATGAACTACCAAAGCACAGTGTAGAAGTTGGCCTACCAAATCAGGTTGCAGCCTTTTGTGCTAGCCTGCTGCTGGCCCACAGGCTTCTCAGTAGGATTGGCATGGAGAAGCTCGTGGAAGTGACTGGATTGGAGTGCAATGTGGGAAGCACCGGTGGCCAACCTGCTGGTACCGTCGTTTGCTATTTGGATGCAGGTCTTGTTTGAACTATGACTGGCCACAAAACTTTGAGGGTCATGAAGGGAGCCGTGGATGGAGGCTTGTCTATCCTCATCGTGCCTAACGATTCCCTGGTTATGACTCGGAAAGCAAATTCACTGCAGAAGTACATCGGAAGCACAGCATGGGTCAGACCGTTACAGACGACATGCGTTGCCTAGTGGGGGGAGATCAGGACGCTCCTAAGAAAGAGTTCTCTCAGTACACAAAGAACTCTGGAGCTCCAGACGTGACAGAGGGAGGAGATGGAGAATACTGCTCAAGCTGCAACCTGAGAGGATCCAGCCTAAGAGACAAAGCCTAAGAGAGCCGTGAGGAGGAGGCGGTGGAACCATCACAGATCAGGGTGCTCAGAAGAGGGCAAGCTCCCTTGGAGCTCAGGAACAGGCTGTAGAGAACTAAAGCAATTATTGATGTAATAATAATAATGATGATGATAATAATAATAATAACAGCAACAACATAGGCAAGAGAATGAGTATTTACTTTGGGGAAAGTATTTTTAAGACTAGGAAAAGAAAGGTTATGGTATCTAAGTAAAACTCGCATTCTTACTGAGATATGACAATACAGGGGGAGATGGTCCCCCTCCAGCTTATGAAGGCGTATATAAAACCATCTGACAGGGCCAGCGACAGAAAAATAGCACTTAGATTATCAGCAGTTGGGAAGCTTGAGTTGAATTTTTCTGACCAAACCTATACACAAACACACGCACATATACACACTGCCTGAGGAGGATGGGGAGAGGGAGTGTGAGTCACTAAGTCGCCAGCTTCTGGCTGACCTTCAACTCAGAGATCTACTTGTCTCTGCCTCCTAAACACTTTGATAATCATGCCTCCTGGCCCAACTACATATTTTTAAAAACAACAAGATGAATTTTATATATACATATATATGTGTTTGTAAACAAATCATATATATACATATACATATATATATGTGTGTGTGTGTGTGTGTGTATACATATATATAATATGTTTGTATTTGTAATCCTAGTTCTTGGAGGCAGGATAGCAGTAAGTTTCAGACCTGTCAAAGCTATATCGTAAGGTCTTGTCTTCCCCCTCCATTATTGCTATTATTATTATTAACCATTCACTTTTCCTCGCCACAGATTAGAGAAAACCAAGTCCCTGAGCCAGCAGCTGTCAAGGGAGGGCACCCAAGCCGACATTGAAGCTGATAGGTCGTATCAGCACAGTCTCCGCCTCCTGGATTCTGCCTCTCAGCTTCAGGGAGTCAGTGATCTGTCCTTTCAGGTGAGGCCTCTGATCCTGTGTGCATGCCACCCGGACAAATGGACACAGAGACTTTCTTCTCTATAGATCGCAGAAGATTGTTCAACTTTACAGCTTCTTCTTCACAATGGCTGTGTCAGGCAGTGTCACATTGCTCATTACTTATTAGGGGAAAGAGGTTCTTCTCTTTAGTGTTTCAGACGGTTAAAGGCACAGTACCTGCGTTGGTTCTGTCCTGCTAAGGGCAGCAGAGTCTCAGGAGGACAGAGGAAATGATCGGCAAGTGTGCACAATGTCTTTAGAGCTCACATGGTCTAGAGGCCTCCTACACCCCACAAAGGCTTCCCATCACACACACACACACATACCCCAGCACCCATGTCAACCAGATGAACACGTATTAGCACATGGCTGATAGCCCGTGTTTAAAACCTAGCATGGACTTTGGGCTTGGTGTTAGGAAGAGACAGTTGCTTCCTGTCATCTGTTGTCTAGACTCTGAAAGGGAAAATGACTTGCATGTTTAATCTTGAACCCCTTAGTCAAGGAAAGTTTTATGCCTCCTCCCCAGTTCTTTTTTTTTTTGAGACCCTCAAATTGAATTTTAATGGAGTTCGATACATCCATTTGATACTGCTAAGAAGAAGACTTTTGCTATCAAAAAGCTTGCTTTTTTTTTTCTGCCATCAATCTCCCTAGCTATTACAACCTTATTGGATTAAGTTTACCTGCATACCCAACAGCTAAAGACACTCACAGTGATCTCCATAGAGATATGTTCTGTGAATAGATAAAGCAATTGTTTTTAACAACTTTTTTAAAAAAGACCAGAGGCAGAGTTTACTGTATTCTTGGGAGTTGTACTGCCTATCTTTCCTTGGTACCCTGTCTCATTTCTGGTAGGCTTTGGGACGTTAGGGCCAGTGTCTGCTTTCTTGGCTTCTTAAGGCTGCCAGTATTTTCAAATGGTGACAGTAGGTCCTGAAGCAGGTGTGGTGACGTGTGAGCAGACAGTCACACTCATTTGTAACTTTGTGTCCACAGGTGGAAGCAAAGAGGATCAGACAAAAGGCTGATTCTCTCTCAAACCTGGTGACCAGACAAACGGATGCATTCACGCGTGTGCGAAACAATCTGGGGAACTGGGAAAAAGAAACACGGCAGCTTTTACAGACTGGAAAGGATAGGAGACAGGTACCTTCTGTCAACCGCTCGCTCAGCCAATAAGCAAGCACGCACTGAATGCCGACTGTATGGGTGGAAATAGCCAGAGCCACAACCATAAACCCTCCAAAGGTCATGATGCCACTGGTTACAGAGGGAGTAACCAAGACTGGAATTTTGATGGAATTAACCCCACCCATTGAGTCAGCATTTGAACCTAGGAAGAGAACCCAGGTCTTGTAGGTCTCATTTTAGTCCAAGTCTGTCTATCTTAGATTCAGGAACTAGCTAGTGTTTAAGATTGTGATTTGCAAAACTATTCCTGCCCCTTAGGGTGGAAAGAGTTGTAGACTTTCCTCTAAAAGACATATATTACAAAGTTTGTTCCTGATCAGATACTAGAGGGCTCTGCTCCAGCACCCCTAGACTGCGGTGAGTCACAGCACAGCACTCTGGTGTCACGGAAAAGTTGTGTCAGGGTGATTTTGCTAGCAGGAATGCACTCATTCTGATCTTGTTCTATTTACAGACTTCAGATCAGCTGCTTTCCCGTGCCAACCTTGCTAAAAACAGAGCCCAAGAAGCGCTAAGTATGGGCAATGCCACTTTTTATGAAGTTGAGAACATCCTGAAGAACCTCCGAGGTTAGTGCTGTGTGATCCAGATTTAAAGGGACAGTCACGATTCATCTAAATGCTCCTTTGCCTCCTTAAATGGTGGGTGTATTTGGGTTATTAATAGATGCTTAGTCACTATCTTACTAAGGTAATGATGATCTCATTAGTACTTGACCTAGGTGGTGGAAGTCATTCCACCTAAGTGCTAGGAGTCCTGAGTTCTGATCCTCACTGGACCCTAGGACCAGCTCAAGCTCTCTGCGTGACCTTTCTAGATCCCTGTGTCCTACTTAAGGGGACCAGGCGATCTCTAGGGTCCTTCATACCCAGTATGTCACAACTGTGTTGATAGTCTCCTTTCCTTGGGTGGCTTGGTTGCTTCCAATATGCCTTCTCTGAGGTAATGACTTGTGACTCCCAGGGAGTCTGAGGTGTATCTTGAAGATACTTGGTTTAAAAGTCAGCATTATTCACTAGCAAACAAAAGGGAATCATTTCTAAAGACTTAGGATTCTCTTCATAGAAAGTTCCTCTATACCTACTGCAACCACACCCCAACTCTGCAACCACACCCAACTCTCTGTGACTACACCCCAACTCTGCTCTTTGGCTTCAGGCTTGGACTTAAATCTTCAGTCTTTAAAGAGAGTCACCTGTTCTTTGTCTACTTTGGATGTTGATATCCTTGCAGTGGTGGGGACCTAGGGCAAGCTGACAGCTCCCTCAGTGGCTCCTTTGAGATTTTTTTCTCTTGGGAAAGAAAGGCTAATCCCAGCTGCAGCATCTCACCCCTAGCTAGTAATCGGTCCCTTTCAGGAATTTTTCCTCAGAACACCAGGCACTCTCATTCAGTTGTCTCTGTGGCAATTTTTTTTTTCTTTTCTCTTCTTTTTTTCTTCATTCTAGAGTTTGATCTGCAGGTTGAAGACAGAAAAGCAGAGGCTGAAGAGGCCATGAAGAGACTCTCCTCTATTAGCCAGAAGGTTGCAGATGCCAGTGACAAGACCCAGCAAGCAGAAACGGCCCTGGGGAGCGCCACTGCCGACACCCAACGGGCAAAGAACGCAGCTAGGGAGGCCCTGGAGATCAGCAGCGAGATAGAGCAGGTAAAGAGAAATGGATATACGGGCTGCCCCAGGCAGTGCCCAACACAGCCCTGTTCCAGAGAGAGAGTGTTTCAGCTCAGTTCAGCCCCTATGGCTCAGAGTCCTGGAGAGGGCACAGCAGCCCTGCTCTACACGCCCACCCTTCTGCTGGATGGATTCTATCACTGGCTAGCAGCTATTACACCATATTCCATGTTCCTTTGAACAGCACTGTGGAGAACACCCAGAGTTGTTTACTATGAAGATTTCTAAGGCTGCTATCAGAAAATACTTAGAAAAATAGAAGTGACTTTTGCACCGTTCGGAAGGTTAGGATGAGAAACTAGTCGCCCAGGGCTCCACTTCTCCTGACAGCTCCAGGGAGAATTCTTCCTTTCCTCTTGCCAGCTGCAGAGGAGGCCAGGCAATCCTGGTCTTCCTTGGTGCATAGCTTTATCCGTCCACTCCCTGCTTGTGTGATCCCCAGAGTCCTCTATCATCTCTTCTTTTCTCTATCCTCCTTCCTCCTTCTTCTTTCCCCTTCTCTTCTTCTTCTCCCCATCTTCCTCTCCTTCTCCTTCATCTTCTTCAAGATATGATCTCACTATGTAGCCCAGGCTGGCCACTATATTCATATCTCAGTCTTATCTTATAAGAAGATATCAGTCTCACTGAATTAAGGGTCCAGTGTAACTTCACTGTAGCTAATTACATCTGCAACTGTCAGTTTTCAAATAAGGCCATCTTCTGAGTTGAGAGAAGCGTGTAAGCAAAGACTCCATCCACCATGTCTTTGTTCGTGCTGGTAAGCTCTCTCCCTCTGAGAAACATCCCTAGCCCTTAGGACTTCACCATGAGTTTTAGGACGTAAATTTAACTTGTAACAATTGACATCAGCGTTTTGATTCTGGATATGAAATCCCCGTGCTCTACAGCCTTCTATATCCTTTGTCTCAGCTGGGCCTATTTTAGTCTGTCCGGCACTGTGAATGCTTGGTGCTAGGGATGGAGATAAGAACTATCTGGTCCCTTGCTTGACGAGCATTCAAGAGATCTGAGATCCAGCTCTGCTATGCCTAGAGCTCCAGCAAAGGAATGCTTCTCGGCTGAAAGTGACCTCCTTCCTGCTTACTTAAGGACTTCTAGGGAGCTGGTGCCACTCCAGGAAGTCAAGAGGTCTTGGGCATCTAGACTATTCGACCTCACTTTTAAGACTGCTTGGTAACCTACAAACTATAATTTCTAATAATTCCCCTTGAGGGCAGTTTCATAAACCTTCCTTTATATGGCATCAAGCATAAAGATACCTGCAACTGTTTAATTGTAGCTTATTGATAAAGGCATTGATGAACTTTTTCCCTGCAAAGACAAAAACCCACCACTACAGTTAACTCCAGGTCTGTATTCCAAGTACAACTGTCTTGGGGAAATCCTTGTAAAGTTGTTCCAAAGACCAGGTGAGTCTTTGGAATAAAGCCCATGAGTGTCAGAGAATGGTGTTTCTTGCCTTCTGGGTTTGCTCAAATGCTTTCCTGATTGCGTTAGAAATTTTCTAGGCACCGAACTGAAAGAGAACCAGTGTTTTCGCACTGACCCTCCTAGTCTCTAGAGAGCTAACCTTGAACTAACTTGCTTGAGGGCCAGCCTGGGGAAGGGTGTGTCCCGAAGTCTGACTCTCTCATTGTCCATCTGACTTGCTCCATCAGAGCCAGGCACAGATGTTTTTTTGGTTTTTTTTTCTCCAATTGTCCTTGGGATGCTTTGAGCCTCACCCTCCCTTTCCTCACGTCCCTGGCTCTTTTTATTCTCCCAGGAGATAGGGAGTCTGAACTTGGAAGCTAATGTGACAGCAGATGGGGCCTTGGCCATGGAGAAGGGACTGGCCACTCTGAAGAGCGAGATGAGAGAGATGGAGGGGGAGCTGGCCAGAAAGGAGCTGGAGTTTGACACGGATAAGGACACGGTGCAGCTGGTGAGTGCAGGCGTCTTTCCATGTGCGCTCTCTTTAGTTGCCAAGACAAAAATAACATCTCAGAACACCTTTGTACTCACTCGTCCTCAGGTGATTACTGAAGCCCAGCAAGCTGATGCCAGAGCCACGAGTGCCGGAGTTACCATCCAAGACACACTCAACACATTGGACGGCATCCTACACCTCATAGGTCTGTAGAGCATCCTCAGCTTTCCAGCCCAGGGTCTGTCCCCAGAGGACTTGACATTCTTAGTCCGGATGCGAGGGGATCTCAACTTTCCCTGAGACCATCTGGAAGTCTGCTTTGTCTCAGGGCCCAGACACT
The DNA here is from genome assembly GCF_000001635.26 of Mus musculus. NCBI lineage: Eukaryota > Metazoa > Chordata > Mammalia > Rodentia > Muridae > Mus > Mus musculus. Next base: position 153,126,680 of record NC_000067.6, on the reverse strand, counting down.
TGGGCCAGGTTGCTTTACATTTTCCGTCTTACCATGTCTAAGATGAGTCACTGAGCACTTGTATCTGGGAGTGAAGGGCTGTGAGTCAGAGCACTGGGTGTGTTCCAGGAAATTCCCAGAAGTCTGGTCAGCTTGAGGGTCCTGGTCTTGAGCCTGAGGGGCCCCCGGGCAGTCTTAAAGAGGAGAGTAACCACATCACTGCACCAGAGAGAAGTTATGGACTGGGGGGCCTAGAGACAAAGAAGGCCATGTGGGAACTATTGGAAGCAGACAGGAGCCAGTTATGAAGCAGAAGCAGTGGGGAGGGAAAGGCTTGAGCAATGGGCTGCCTTGGTCTGAAGGACCATCTGCTAAATCTGATGAGGTTCCTCCCTAAACAAACCTATACCTGTTATGACCAACTGGGAAAAGAGGAGCCTCCTGGATAAGTAACCTGGAGGAAATGTGCAAAGAGGGGGAGATTCATGGATTTTAGGATAGAATAGATTTACTAGCACAGTATGGCAGGGAATCGGGTTTCCCTGTAGTTACTACCCAAAGAAGACTGCTGTTAATTAAAAGTCTAAATCTGGGGGCTGCAGAACTGGCTCATTGTCTAGCAACATGTGTTCTTTCTTCAAGAGAATCCCCTTTACTTTCCCAGTACTCAGGCTGGGCATCTGTAACTCCACTCCAGGGGCATCTGATACCCTCTCTGGCTTCCATGGGCACCTGAACTCATATAGAACATGAACACACACACATGCATGTATATGCACACAGAAATACTTGTTTAAAAAGTTGAAGTCTAAAGTTAATAGTTAATAGGGGGCCCTCAACAACGGAGACTCCAGTGGGTAGGGACTAGGAGCTAGGTCACGTATTCCCATGGCATCCAGGAGAAACCCCAGCTATGCCTCACTGGTTCAGTAGAACAATTGCAATGCCTGACTGCCTCATGGAGGAGTATCACTGACAGGCCAGTATTCTCTGTGCTGTTACATTAATGGGTCTATTTGTGATCCAGGAAGCCCCAGAGAGTAAAATGTCCTCTAAAGATGAAAGATAAGATCTCCCCAGTTAAGATTTTAGCAGCATGGGATAGCATTCTAAAGAACGGTAATGAAATTAATGGGGCCTTTAAAGGGAACATGAGTGGGAGGGAGGGAGAGAGGGAAGGTGGTGGGAAGTGCTAACCATTTACTACCTGTCAGGGACTGTGCCAGGAGCTCTCAGGGCATGACCATTTAAGTCTTGTTAGCATTCGGGGAGATGAATTTTATTGTTGTGCTTCACATGGGGGTAAACCAAGGATGCACAGCACACAGTAAACTGTGGGGCGGGGCTTCCCCTGAGATCCGTGTCTCCCTCCATGTTCCTGTCCTGTTCTCTTCCTGAATGTGGCTTCCCGTACACATTACTTCACTCCCAAGCTCACTCATTTGCTGTGCTGGGACACAACCCCTAATTCTTGAAGTTTTCCCTGAAGGGTGCATCGGGTCAGTATTTTCACTGTGGTATAACTTCTACTTTAGGCAGTCTCTTGAGTTTGAGGGTAATAACTCATTAAGTACTCTCAGTCTAATAAGCTCAGTCTAATAAGCTCAAATCCTAGAATTGACTCTCACAAGTTTTCCTCTGGCCTTTGTACATGTTCTGTGGCATGTGTACACAGACACAGACACACACACACACACACACACACACATCAGGAGGAAGCAAATCCTGTCACTGAGGCTCAGATACATGAGGCAGCCCGACCTTGAGTGTGAACCCACTGGGAACTACTCAAATCTACTTGAACTAAATGAATATGACCTGGTACTCTCATGTTGACATTGGTTTTATAGAGTGTACAGGTAGAAATGCCATGGCATTTGTTATAAATGGAATGAACAGACACCGAGCCAGAATGAAGTCATACATCTTTCCCTAGCAGCTGGAATCCATCCTCCAAAGAGCTAAGGACACCCTGGCCTTTGTAAACCCTGTGGCTCAGCCTATTTCTAAAGGTCTCCTAATATAAAACAGCAAGATACTTCCTTGGGGTGATACGGAAAGTCTGTTTGGAGTTAGTTTAGATCCCAGGGGTGAGCTATGTTAGACCTCAGACAGCTTTCGGCCCCTTAATAACCTTCAGCCTTCTCAGCTCACGATCCATTATCTCAACCAAATAGAGCTCGGAACTTCATTGGCTACACTATGGAGCTTAGTCTTGAACTAGGCTGTTCAGAGCACAGATGCAGGCCTCATGTTCTTAGGAAGATTTCTACTTTATTCTTAATTGAAAGTGAGGCCATCTCAGTGTATGGCAAACTGTTTTCTCTGGGCAGAGTTTGTTAGGATCTCAGGAGGACCGGTGCATGTGTTCCTTAGACAGCTTGTCTCTACTAACATCCTTCTTGTTCCCTAAAACAGACCAGCCTGGCAGTGTGGATGAAGAAGGGATGATGCTATTAGAACAAGGGCTTTTCCAAGCCAAGACCCAGATCAACAGTCGACTTCGGCCCTTGATGTCTGACCTGGAGGAGAGGGTGCGTCGGCAGAGGAACCACCTCCATCTGCTGGAGACCAGCATAGATGGAATTCTAGCTGATGTGAAGAACCTGGAGAACATTCGAGACAACCTGCCCCCAGGCTGCTACAATACCCAAGCTCTTGAGCAACAGTGAAGTTGTCATAGAGATTTGTCCACTGTGGTGAAAGGACACAGACCTCAGGGGTCAGGAGCCATCTCGTGTGGATGGGCTGGGCTCAGGCTATCTGAACACATTTAATGGGTTTGTTCAGGTCCAATTCCATCCCTGAGACCATGGGCGGGTGGATGTCTTCCTGTACCAATATAATACTGTTTGCTTCCTGATGCTGGCAGTGAGGCAGATAGCGTTGAGTATGAGATTGATCAAGGACCAACAAATGCTGCGCTCAGAACAGTGACAAACTGAATTCTGGGATATAGAAAGTCCTGCTGCTATGTCAGGACAAGAGATCTAATCCCGCTGTGGCCAGTAAAGTACTCTTGCTTCACCCACTAGACGTTTTTTGTCCACCACATTTCCTCCAGTGCCCACCCAATACATGAGTATGTCCTCCACTTCATGCTGAGTGCAGAGAGCAGTGATGGGTATAGATCTGGAAATCTGGCCCATGTGGAGCAGTGGTGCCCGCTGCCACCCCTCACCTTCATGCTCTCGGCCTGAGTGTAACAGCCTTTCTCCTAATGGTGCGAACAACTTAGAGGCTGTATTTTTTATGAAAGCATCTTTTACCAGCCAAGCAATCATTGGGAAAGTATTTCCTTTGAGTTTCAAAGTGATATAAGAAAATGTGTCCTGGGCACTAAAGGAAGTGGAGTTATCTAAAAGATATATTCATCATAATCCAATCTTCCTTTGGAAACACTAAAACTCATATACATCTGTGTATTGTATCTTATTTTCTCTTTCTCCCTAAATCAGGGATAATCCAGCCTTCTAACATATATTTATTGCGTCACTACTGTGTGCCAGGGGTGAGTGGAACAGTATGGACAGTCTCTACTCTCATGGAGTTGAGTGTCTAGTGAGAAGAACAAACATTAGAATAAGTAAATGGAAACTCCCATGCCTTGTTCATCTCATGTGATATTTATTGCAGTCACCCACCCTTTGGTTTGAAACCTCTTTTCTTAATAATGTGTTGCAAGACATTCCCATGAGGGTACTTGAGTTAGAGCAAAGTTGAGATCGCTCTGAGTTGTACACATTTCTCTATGTTCCAGCCGTCTCTCCACCCCTTCCCACAACAGACTGTTGCCACAGACGGTTGCATCAGGGCAATACCAGTGGGAATTGCTGAAGGAACCGAGGCATTGGGACCTCAGTTTGGAAGACCTGTACTGTCTCACCTCTGTATCTCCTTGTCTTTTCATGGATGTGTATTAAATAAAGGAGTGTTAGATGCTGGGGCTGAGTTTCTGATTTTATTAAACTCTTAGTTGGGGGTGGAAGGATGGAGAGTGAACATCCCACTCTGAGGTTGACAGCTCTAGACTTGACATCTTCAATCCCTCAGAGCACAGCCCCTCCCTTTCCAGCTATGAGGACATCTCTTAAGATTTAGATGATGCTGTATCCTACGCATGAATAATTATCCTAGAGTAACCCAAACTGGGTGGAGGCGATAATTAATATTCTTGCCCTTTTCAGCTACCATAAAATAAAGGTAAAATGCAGTTCATGGTATATATACGTGGTCCCTTCCAATAAATTACAATTCAGTAAGTTAAGGCCTCAATTGTTTTTTACCCAAGGGGATAAGAAAAGGATTTTGCTTTGTCCTCAGTGACCCCTAAGTTATGGGAGGTCTGACGACTTGGTCCTTTGTGGAAGTAGTCTGATAATTCTATCTGGGAATACTCAGTTCCGTGGCCTACAAGCTTCCTGCAGTAATTTAAGCCCTGCCATTTATAATATATGACTTCTAGGACTGCCTTGGGAGGGGGAGGAAGAGAAAGAACAGGATGACACATGGGAAGCCATTGTAGGCCAGGATTATTATCATTTGCAAGGGGTTCCTTAAAAGGAAGCCATTTTTCTGTGGCAAATCTACACCATGAAAGGGGGTACACGCTGCTGGTTAGCTATGCCTCGGCAATCATAGATTCTCCACTGGATGGATAGTTACAGAAGTTATAAGTGTGGTTCAGTTGGTGGAGTTCCTGCCTAGCATGAAAAATGCCCCGATCTGATCCCCAGCACCAAATAAAACAACAGGCTATGGTCACACAGCTGAAATTCCAGGACTCTGAGGGTTGAGGCAGGAGGATCAATAATTATTACCCTTGACCTCATAGTGAGTTTGAGGCTAGCCTGGGATACATGAGACCACATCTCAAAAAAAAAAAAAAAGTTATAAGGATGTTCTTCTTGGCAAATGGCAGAGATCTCAGTAGAGATGGGCAGGGAGAAGTGACTATCAGGACAGCTGGAATAGAGATGACAGTCTTTTGAGGACCTGGAAAACTGGCCCTAAGGAAAAGAAGGCTGTGGCTAAGAGGTAGCCTACCCCAAGCCTAGGGTTAGTCCTGATCTGACCCTGCCGATGAAAGGACGTTTTGTTTTCTGAGTTCTTATCATTCATTACTCATTTCTTATATGTCTCCCCTGGGAGTTTCTGGTAACTGTGCTCTTGGTAGACTGTTACACCCAACCTTTATCTACTGCAGCTCATAGCCAACGAGAGTGGCAGAAACAAAACTGCCCACAGAGGCTGACTCCTAAGCTGATGTAGTTCTGATGTTCTTCCAGGATGTGGTTTCCTTCTAGGACTCTACGGAGGGCAGAGAAAAGGGTCAAAAGGTACTCAGTCCTGTCCACTGTTTGGAACAAATCTCAAGGACCGCAACTGTGTTTATTGGTCTTCTTTTACATGTTTTGCAAGCTCATGGGAATGTTATGCATTTGTAGTGTGTTTTAATTTTCCCACTTGGAAAAGAGTAGTTTCTTTCTACCTTCTTTATACTATTGGCCACGTTGAACTTCTTGTGAAATTCTAAAATGTAAAGCTTCAAGATGGGTTGTAAGGGGAGAAATTCATATGACTGATATTTTGTATTTCATACGCACACACACACATACACACACACACACACACACACACACACACACACACACACACACATATGTTGGTATAAGTTATCAAACTGAACCAGTGTTTGTATTTAATTTTAAACATACTTGTCATCATGCGCTCAGGATGGGGGAGGTGCTATAGTTAGCTTTGTGAGGAAAACAGCAAACATAAACACAAGTAACCAATTTACAGGGCATATTGAGCTTCTTTAAGATGTGACGTGAAACCCCTCCTGGATACACAAAGCTGGCTATTCTCAGTTTAAAGAAGCAAGAGGAAGAAGAGGAATAGACAGAGGGGAGGAGGGGAGAAAGGAGGAGGGTGGGGAGGAGGAAGTAGAGGAGGAGGAGGACCTAAGAATCCTAAAGCCAGAATGATCACAGAACAGAACGGAATGAATCTGACAAGCATCTAACCCCCTAGCTTGGAACAGGGACGTGCTGTTTCATCTCCTGAGTCACAGCTGAGGTTTGGGAAGCCATAACTGACGACCACGCCTCAGACCCAGCCAAGCCCGGTTATCAATGAACAAATTGGTCTGTCTTGCTCATTTGTGCTGCCAAAGGAAATTGTAAGCTTGACCGTTCCTCAGTGAAGAGCTATTATACTGAGAATCTAAGCAAGTTTTTACTTTTCACAAATATATTTTTACTTCCTAATGTACTAATTTTATTAAAGAACCAAAATTTCAAGTCTTGGTGACACACCAACTAGAATTCCAGTACTAGGGAGGTTGGGTCAGGAGAATCAGGAATTCAAGGTTATCCTTAGCAAGAGAGCAAACTGGGGGGCAGCCAGGGCCACATAATACTGCCTCAGAAAATTGATCAAACAAATAACTGTAATTAACCAAAAGTGGACTATGTGCATTGGTCAGGACCTTAAGATTAATTTTTTAAAATCATTTTTTAGAATGTGTTTATGTGTGTGTACAGATGAGTTCATGTGTACCATTTGAATACAGTGCTCACAGAGGTGAGAAAAAGGCATTGGAGTTACAGACAGTTGGGAACCACCATATAGGGATGGGGAATTGAACCCTGGTCCTCTGTGAGAGCAGCAGCACTCATGACTGATGAGCCGTGCATCTCTCTACTCTGTAGGGGTTGCTTTTCTTAAACTGAGAAAACTTAGGCACAACTTACACATTTACAAATTACCCTCCTCTGTAGAGGGTGGAGATGGTGATCATGTGTTGCCTGCAACCCTGACCAAGACCCTCGGGGTTGGGGGTGGAGGGTGGTAAGAAGTGCAGGGTCAACAACACAGACTCCAGGAGTCAGGCAAGTGGCAAAAGCAGACTGGTTTATTGCAGGAACTAGACAAACCCCTTCTAGCATCTCATTGGCTCTCAAGTAGCCAAATGTGGCATTGTCTCTTTCTCATTGGCTTGATCCATCATCTAATCCAGCCTCAGGGGTCTCTAGCCATACAGGCAGATCTAGGTTGGCTTGGGAAGGAAGTATCAGAGATGCATGATCAGTTCTTCCTGCAATCATGGTGTGTGTGTGTGTGTGTGTGTGTGTGTGTGTGTGTGTGTGTGTATGTATGTATGGTGTGTGTACAACTCACTGGGATTGGTTCTCTCCTTCAGTCATGAAGATTCTAGGGATTGAACTCATGTTGTCAGGGGTGACAGCAAGTCCTTCCTCACTGACCCCTCTGGTTTCTGTCACATGTGGCATCAGCTGGACTAGGCAGGACATCACTTACTCTGGGCATGGTTTTACAACTGTTCTCTCCCACCAAATAACAGTAGGCAGAAGAAGTGATTACTTTTCAGAGTGACTCACAGGGAAGTTTCTGGACAAAGACACAAGACTCTAGTAGCATTGTCTGATTTATTAACATAATTGAAACATTTTGCTGATAAAACTCTTGCCCACGACTATCCTAGCAACAGAACTCTACTCAAAAATATTTCACTGTGAAATGGTATTTGCAACTCGAATGCAGTTTTTATTGAGTTGACTTCCATAAAGCAAATCTCACTCTTAAATTAGCAGATATGATTTTTTAAAAAATTAAAAAAAAAAAAGCTTCCTCCTCCCCATTCCAACCCACAAGGATCGAGATGAGCTGTGTGCCCTGGGACTCCACTGAAGGTGATGGGAAAGGGCTGCAGTCTAACTAACTAGAACAGGCTACTAGGACACTTCCAAATGCACACTACACAGAAACCACATCAAGAGTGGAATTCACCAGTCAGCTCACAGGACAGTACAGGTTGGATCAGCGTGGCAGAGTACACCCATCCTCATTACCATAGGATATCTCCAAGGTGTCCTACCTACATGCGCTATAAAGTCTTCCCACCTCCACTCTTTGTAGCCCTCCTGCTGTAACACGAGGAGAGGTCCTGAGACTGTCCCATCCTGGTTTTACATTGCTGCTTTTGTTTTGAGACAAGGTCTTCTGTGCCCAGAGGCTGGGCTTGAACCCCTGGTCCTCCTGCCTCCACCTCTCAGTGCTGGGATCACAGGTATGTGCCACCACACCTGGTGTTGCGTTACTTTTAAAAATAGGAACACAAATACATGGACATGCTTCTCTCAGTCCCCTACAAGCATGTATGAGAACATCGGGGGTAGGGATGAGGGTGAGGGTGGGGGCTCCCTAAAATCCTCTGGCTTTTGATACAGTTTGATTATCAAGTTTTACTTCCCACTTATTTGAATAGAGTGTTCATGAATCCTTTTAGAGATCCTGAAACTGGAGACTAGAACTTGTAGCCAAGCCAAAACAGGAAGGCCAGTGTCTCTAAGACTTCAGCTGTGAATTCAGGCACTTCAGTAAGAGACTTCCCTTGCTGGTCCAATGTACATTCAAGGAAAGTGAAAGCCAGGGGCCCAGAGGCTACCTGGGATGGGGAGTGTGTGGCTCAGACAATTAATCCAGGGAGGCCCAGCCTCATTCCTTAAGGAGAGGGTTATTAAAGTTTGTCCTCTCTGTTCTATCAGCTGCTTTAAAAAAAATGGCGGGGACATTAAAAATGGCAGGCAGCAGTAAATGATGGGATCACTGCAGTTTGTGTCTTTATTACCATCTCTGTGCCATGCCAGTAATAGGCTAGCTCTCACAATGGGTCCCCAAAGACAGACCCAAGTCACCCTGATGACACCTGAGGCACCACTTATAAACTGTCTTTTTGGTGTTGGCCACGGCAGGTCACAGTCACATTGTGCTCCCCTTAGGGGCAGGGTTGGGGGGTACGGGGGGGGGTCCCCTACCCTTGATCCAACAACGGGAGAAAGAGACAGAGAAGTGAATGGACAATCCCACCCGGATGGGGACTCACCTCTGTTAAGGGGAAACCATTTTTAACACGCCTTAACAAGATACAATCTGCCCACCTGCTTCCCAGAAATGCACTTCTTCTGTGTGATTCTTTTCTTAGCTCACCTCTCCTTCCTTCCCTGTTCTGAGCTGCCTGTTGCCCCCTGAGGCTGCTGGGCTAACCTGGTTCCTTATCCCAGGCTATGGACTGAATGAAGCTCAACAAGAGTTCAGAACAGAAACACAGTGAACCAAAGGAACAAAATGGAAGTAGCCTTGCTGGGGTCTGCTCTTGTGGAGCCATGTCAGCTCTAGAGCCTTCAAAACCCCATGTCGCCCATGTCACCCATGTCTCCCCGCAGGCTCCTGGTTTTCTTTTGTCTAGGGAAGCAGCATCTTCTCATCATACTTCCCAGGATGCACTGAGTGATCCTGGACAAGACACTGACTCCCTGGGTCTCTGCTCCCTTGTTTTCAAATAAGAACCCGGGAGCAGATGGGTCATGCAAGTTTTCTCTATTTTTCCATGACTTTTAGTCAAACACTGGACTTCTCGATTATAGAAATAATCTCCTCCCTCTGGAGGTCACTTCTACAGTCTAAAGAAAAGCCACAGCTCTGGAGATGGCCTATGCGCTTCTGTTGACCCAGCTTCTTCCTCCTGAAGTCAGCGGAGAAGGTGGGAGGGAAAGCCAAGGCAAAAAGCATCGCCCCTGATCCAGTCCCACCTGGGCCATGTTGATGTTAGAAATTAAAATGTAGCCTGACACTCAGGAGCTGTTCCCCATGAACAACCAGAAACCCAAGAGCCAGAGGCTGAAAGGCAAACACAAAACACAAAAATCATTCCCCACGAGCTCTCCAGGCAGGACACGAGTATCTTGTCCAGTCTTGAACTGTCTTCAGAGGTAGAGAGAAGGGGAGGACATCGAGGAGAAATGGGGAGAAACAGGAGAGACTGCTCTTGTGTGTCAGGGAGACCTCCCAGGGCATTGACTGCTGGGCTCTGCAGGAGACAGGTAGGGCCAGCTCAGAAACAAGGCTGATTGCTTTGCAAGAAGGAAAGGGCTTTGGGCACAGCCTGGCAAGCTCAGGTGGAGTGTGTGGGGATCATGAATTCTCAGGGTAACAAACTGCATTCTCCCAGATCATCCTGGACTTATAGCTCCGAGCCAAATGGGCAATAAATAATGCCAATTAGCAAAGCATCTTTTCAGTCAAGTGGGTTCTTAGCATGTTTTCAAAAAAAAAAAAAAAAGAATAGATTATCAGGACTTAGTCTTGCCTTGTGTGGTTCCTCTCACCAACAGGAACATGCCTTAGCATGACCTCCGAGGGTTTTTGCTCTCTGCAAATGCCTGGTTGGCAGAGAACCCACTCAATGCTACTGGTCAGACACACAGCATCAAGACCACGATCATCTGAAACCAGGGACTCAAATTCTGAGAAACCCTACTCTTCCCAGACTTATGTACCAGGTTTCAGAACCTGAAAGTCTTACTCTTGACCAAAGGGGTCTGGGGATGCTGCTGCTGGTGTGCTGTGTGTGTGTGTGTGTGTGTGTGTGTGTGTGTGTGTGTGTGTGTGTATTGGAAAAGCAGAGAGGCTCTGCCTTCTTTCCTGGATGTGGCCCTCCGCACTTACGAGTGCTGAGACTGGCTATAGTGTCCTATCAGAAGGGAAGTAAACCACAGGAGAGCATCAAGACTACAAACAAACAAACACACTCACACACACACTGATTTCATCCAAGTTCTACAAGAAGTGGACAAAGAAAAAGAAAAAAAAATAGCCCTTTGTGGTAAAGGGCATGCTGGGAAGGCAAGGGCCTGAGCCATGTCCCCAGAGCATGCTGGGATACGGACACCAGTACATCTCCAAGGGCTGCACTTTCCCCAACTCCCACCCTGTTCCCTTACCCACCCCCAACCCGGAGACTAGAGGAAAGTTTGTCCAAAGATGACTGTGGAATGGGGTGCGCCACGGTTCTTCGCAGGCCCTCCACACTGTGGGGGTTAGGTCAGCCAGTGGGGAGAACAGTCAAGATGAAGACAGAGAAACAGAGAGGCAGGAGAGAAACCGGGGTCTGACAGTGTGTTGGCAGAGGACACGGGGAGAATAGAGCAGAGAGCTGGGTATCCGCTAGCCCGAGGCGTTGATGTACAGCTGACTCTTGAGGATGTAATCGATGACTGGCTGGGACAGGTAATCCACAACATGGCCGTCCCCATGCTGCAGGGCCAGCCTGTAGAAGAAGAAACAACAATCAAGTGGACATCCAGGTCCCAAAGAGACCAGAGCCCTGGACGCCCTCTGCCTTTCAGGAAAGGCTCTGCAAGTGTGTCCCAGCGCCCTATCAGCAGCCTTTGCCTGGGTTGAGTGAACAGTATTGCTGAATCCTCAACCCCTGGCACACTGTCCCTCCAAGCCCCACCTCCCCCATGACACTTTCATCCTGGCCTGCCACTGGGTAGGTGAGAGACCTTACACAAATTATTATTATCATCAAAAAATATTTTTTACACTTATTTACTTCCCGTGTGTGTGTGTGTGTGTGTGTGTGTGTGTGTGTGTGTGTTGTGGTGTGTGTATGTCTTAGCATTTGTGTGGAGACCAGAGGGCAATTTGTGGAACTCAGTTTGGTCCTTTCCCAGGTGGGTCCTGGGGACTGAACGCAGGTCACCAGCCCTGGAACAAGCTTCTTTACCTACAGAGCCATTTCATTGGCCCATTGGACAACTTAGTTAAGCCCTTTTCTTGCGAGTGTCTTCCGGTACAATTCAGGAAACATTTAAGCCAGTGACATCCAATTATTTTAAAGGATGAAATGAGTCACTATCCAAGTGTAGGACTGACATTTTGGCTTCCCCTTTGGGTTGCTTTGCACATTGGTCTCATGAAAATTGGTCTCCTAGAGAATCCTTAGGCTTAAGTCCACCTTTTTCCTACAGGGAGCACTTGGCTGTGGGTCCACGTGACAGCATCAGGTGGAAGATTCCAGGGACAGATCGATTCCTGCATATTGTTTTCCTCTGACCTTCTGCTCTCTGCTCATTTCTTATACAACAGTCTGGAGATATCACGGAGCCCAGCATGGTGATTGGCTCTCTGCCTTTAATGCAAGCCCTGCCTTTACCTTCCAAGGTGCTTTCTGAAGTGTCTCCCTCTACAACAAAGCTTTCTGAAAAGTGGTTTCCAAACAAACTTCATCAGACTCAGAGAAGAAGCAGAATCTGAGCTCAACCAAGAGAATCCTGGTCCGGTTGTCCCAAATGGGACATAGCCGTATGGCTTGGAGGCTAAGGAGTCAAAGCCCTCTCCCCTTCATTGCCCACTGCCCTAGCCTCCCAGAGACTGCTGCTCTTGCAATTGTCTCTGTAACTGTCTTCTAAGGGAAGAAGTCCAGTAGATGATTTAAGTCCTTGGTTCACTGACTTCTCTGAACCCTGTGACTAGATGCCAAGGCTCTCCACCTTGGCACTCTTCTTCCTTTGCTCCTAGGCATCCCTGCTGGGGGCTTCTGATTGTTCCTTGGTCTTTACATAATGCTAGTAAGTTTGCCACGCTTTTGATCGCTGCTTTCTCTTCAATGCTTGACTCAGTGTATTCATCTAGATCTGGGTTTTTTAAAAAGTTAATTAATTAATTAGCATGTGTGTATGAGAGACTGTGTGTTCCCCAGTGCAAGCATAGGTCTCTCCTTCCAGGAGGTATAATCCAGGGATTGAACTCAGGCCTTTAGGCTTGTCAGCAAGGACCTCTTTACCTACTGAGCCATCTCATTTTACCTGACATGTATGCTCATAGCCCTCAGTTTATACTTCCAAACCTTTAAGTCCTATCTACCTCACAATTTCACAGGACATTTCCACTCAGGGTTTATAGAGGAAAATGTTTCTAATATTAATTTCTAATATTAATTTCTCCCCCTTTTAGTTTTATTTAGATATATGGTTGCTGAGCAATAAACTGTGTTTTCCAGCCTCCCTCTACCCATGAGCCAGTGGGATGACAAAGAAAATGGTATATACAACTCTAAACCTAAAAGTTTCTTTAGTCTTATCTTATATATATGGGTATTTTGCTTCCATATACATCTGTGTATCATATGTATACAGTGCCTGAGAAGACAAGAAGGCATTGAATTCCCTGGAACTGTAGTTACTGATGGTAGTGAATTGACGTGGGTGCTAAGAATCAAATCTGGGTCTTCTGGGAGAGCAGCCAATGCTCTTAACCCCAGAGACATCTCTCCAGCCCCCATTTATTTTTGAGATAGGTTCTTGCTATGCAACCCAGGCTAACGTTGAACTTGTTATCCTCCTGCCTTCACCTCCTGAGTGGAGATGTACCATAGTAGTTGGATTGGTCACCTTAAAGATAAAACATCCTGTCTTGGGCTTCCCCATGTTATTTTCCAATGAGAACAATCTTGGCAGTAGATATGTCTCCAACAATGGAAGCTTCAGAACAAAGAGACCAGATTCAATTCCTTTGGACTTCTGTAAATGAGAACTATACATCTAATTTAGAACTCTTAATATTGAGGCCTTTTTAAAATGGTGGCCTGCCTTATACTTTTACTAATAAAGCCTGGCTTTACCAGCACTTGGAACTAAGAGTCTACAAATAAAAAATCCTCTTCTTCCCTCAAGGCAACTAAGACCAGTTAATGTATTGTCCCCTCAATTAAAAGTAAACAACTGGGCAGTGGTGGTACACACCTTTAATCCCAGCACTCAGAAGGCAGAGGCAGATGTATCTCTGATTTTCAGGCCAGCCTGGAGTGAGTTCCACAATAGCCAAAGGCTATACAGAGAAACCCTGACTTGAAAACAAAACAAAACAAAGCAAAACAAACAAACAAAAAAGGATCTAGGTATAAATATATGAAGTCCAAAGAGAAGAGTGAATGCTGGCAACAAGTGTCCACTTGAATCTAAGAGTCGTGTGGTGGTTTGAGTGAGAATTGTTCTCTAAGCTCATATGTGTGAATCCTTGGCCTCCAGTTGGTGGGATAGTTTAGAGAGGATTTGGAGGCGTGGCCTTGTTGGAGGAGGTGTGACACTTGGGGCGGGCTTTGCGGTCTCTCTGCCTTAAGACTGTGTCTAAAGATGTATGCTCTCAGCAACTGCTATAGCAGCCTACCTGCCTGCCTGTCTGCCTGCTGCTGAGCCCCCCACCATGACGGTCTCCTTATCTGAAACTTGAAGCTCAAGGAAACGCTTTCCTCTATTAGTTGCCTTGGTCATGGCGTCTTATCAGAGCAATACAAACGTAACTATGACAGGCTGCCACTGACTGAGGAAAGCTATGGAAAATTTTAAACTTAGCCAAAAGGTCCCTGACCATTTGCTGACCATACCTGCTCTTGGTGGAGCTGACTACAGACATGGGATGGTTGATATCATCCTTCACAACCATGATGTTGTTCTGGAAACAGAGCAGAAAGAACGGGTCACCAATCCCTCTCAGGGGCTACTCTTGTCCCCTCACTCTTCCAGCCTCCCAGAACTTTCAGAAGAGGGCAGTATCTCAGAGGTGTACCAGCAGGGGATGGAGGACTCACTTTGTACTTGCGGAGTATGGAGGAGTGATTCATGATCCGGTCTGTGTCCGCTGCATCCCTGGGTACCACGACGATCCCAAAGTCCCCAACAATCACTTCCATCTAAAGAGAGGGGGGAAGGGGGAGAGGGAAGGAGGAAGCGAGAGAAACAACTTTGGTGAAAGCTGTCACCCCCAACTTCCCAAGTGGCCACAACAGAGTAGAGTGACATTCTGTTGATTTGCATGGAACATCAAACATTAGTTTTCAATTTACCTTCTTTGCTCCATCAGTCAGCAACCTGAACCACTGCCAGTAGCCCTGGTAGAATGAGTGAGAACTTTGTCTGGCACAGAGGACGCTTAGGAAATACTTCTAGAATGAATGGATAGCCTTTTGTATGTCTGAACAAGGCCTTTCTAATCCTCAAAGCTCTTGTTTGAGTTCACAATGTTGCAGAAGAACAGGAGTAGCCAGTAAATACACTCACGGGTGAAAGTGATTCCACTGGCCAGCACGTTTACCTCAGCCCTCACAGAAGGGCAGGAGAGAGACTTTTTCTCCCTTCTTTTATATGGCTCGCTCCTATGCTGTGGGACTCCAGGGCAGCCATAAGCAGAGACACACTCAGAATGAATCCTTATGTGTATGGGTAGTGATGGGGATGCTGGCTAATTTACACAGGGGTCACTTCTGAGATCAGCCTTTGATAGGAGCTTGATTCATTATGAAAAATAAAATCCTTTAATTACAAACATACAAAATAAATAAACATTTGAGGGAGCGTTGTTGAGAAAGGATTTTGTTATGTAGCCTAGTCTAGCCTCAAACCCACCATCCCCTTGCCTTAGCCTTCCAGATGCTGAAGTGACAGGCATGAGACATCACATCAGTTCTTTGTTTTCATTTTTCTAATTACAAATATAACACAAGCTTGGGAAGTACAGGAGAAAAAAAATAGAAATCAGTCTCAAACACACTCTCCAGCAGCCACAGTTGACCCAGCATAGCCCAGGGCTTTCTGTCTGTCAAGAGCTGTGTAGATCCACATTATCACTCAACTGCAAAGGAGGCATTAAGTTGTAGCTTAATGGTAGCGTGTTTCCCTAGCATGCATGAGGCTCCTGTCCCAAACACTGCAAATAGGAAGAATTAAAAATCGGGGCTGGAGAGATGGCTCAGCGGTTAAGAGCCCTGACTGCTTTTCCAGTGGTCCTAAGTTCAATTCCCAGCAACCACATGGTGGCTCATAACCATCTGTGATGGGATCTGATGCCCTCTTCTGGTGTGTCTGAAGACAGAGACAGTGTACTCATATACATAAAATAAATCTTAAAAAAAAAAGAATTAAAAATCAATTGCTTAAATAGTAATTACCTGCATTCTCTTCTTGTTTTAGATAAGATTTATTTTGTTTTTAAACTCTGTGTATGTGTTTGTGTTTCTCTCTGTCTCTCTGTATGTGTCTCCCTTGCTTTGTGTGTGTGTATGTGTGTATCTCTCTCTGTCTCCCCCACGCTATGTGTGTGTGTGTCTCTCTGCCTCTGTGTGTGTGCACATATGCACATACTTGAACGCAAGTGTCTATGAGGGTCAGAAGCTATGCCCCTGGAGCTGGACTTACAGACAGTTGTGAGCAGCCGGATAAGAGTGCTAAGAATCACACTCAGGTCCTCTGTAAAAAGCCACGCACACTCTTAACTACTGAGTCATCTCTCCAGCCCCAACTTGCATTATTTCATTTATTCATATTTCATATTGCGAGCATTCTGCCACATCATGAAGATGACCTGGGAGCTAGCCACACGGCTTAGCAGGTACAAGGCCTTTTGGTTTGATGGCCTGAATTCGGTGCCTGGAACCCACATGGCAGAGGGGGAACCAGCTCCTGCAGCCTGACCTCTGTGCCATGTTCTCCCACACTAAACAGATAAATGAAAAATCATGTGCAAGCGTGGGGTCTAGCCTTTTCTGTAGCTCCTCCTAGTCAGATAGTATGGAACCTTTATAGTTACATCTGCGTTTTTTGCAACCTAATTTTTGTACATAACACTTTGATGACTATCTTTCTACATAAACCTTTTATCACATCTCTAATTATTTCCTCGGGATAAGAAGTAACATAATTGGACAAAAGGATGTGGAAGTATTTCAAGCTCTTGAAACGTATTACCAAATGGCCTTCTAGAAATGTGCTGATGTTCAGTTCCAGGAGCTAGGAATTTACAGCATCTGGTAGCAGGGTTAGATCCTGCCAGTTCTGGATCTCACAGGAGGAGGAAGGACGTTGCTTGTAAGCAGTTCAATCATTGAGCAAGACCTGCTTTAGGGGGAAAGGACTCAGAATCCCCCCCCCCCCCATAATTCTTAAAGCTGGTTTCACAGAAGCAGAAATGATGAAGATCTGTGGTCCATTCTTCTCTACCAGAAAGGTGCACACTGTCAGAATGCCATTGTTAGCTTAATTCTGTGTGTGTGCATGTGAGTGTGTGCATGTGTGTGTATGTGTACCTCTGCGTGTGAGTGTGTGTGTGCATGTGCCTGTGTGTGAGCGTGTGTGTGAGCGTGTGTGTGTGTGTGTGTGTGTGTGTGTGTGTGTGTGTGTGTGACATATCCTTGGGTGTTTCTACCCACCTTTACTCTGCTTTCCCTGTGGCTTAACAACTGCTTAACATAAAATTGCAGCTAGGGCTGGGCGTGGTAACACATGCCTATCTTTGGTCCTAGCCCTTTGGGAGGCAGATGTAGACAGATCTCTGTGAGTTCAAGGTCAGTCTAGTCTACAAACCGAGCTCCAGGACAGCCAGGGCTGTTACACAGAAAAACCCTGTCTCCAAAAACAAAAACAAAAACAAAAACAACAAAAAAAAAACAAATCAAAACAAAACAAAAACATCGTTAGAACTCTGACATTGCTAAAATAAAAGGTCAGCCTTGAGCACCCTGGGGTGGGAGTGTGTGGGGGTGGGGGTAGGGGAGACTACAAGCTAAGCATACAGTATCAGAGCCTCCACCTAGTCATGCCATCTGGATATGGAGCAGCATACAGCATGGTTTATGTAGGTGGGGTTCACATTAAGTTTGCATCAAGGCTTCTGTCCTATGGGCCTGGAATGCTCAGGAGAGGCAAGGCAGGAATCTGCAGAGAGCTACAGCTCCTCTTGTCAGTTGTTAGACCCTGCACTGGGTTCACTGTTCAGTAACCGATTCTCACACTTGCCTACACACTAGAGTTGCCTGATGAGGTGGGACATTGAGATGGCTCTGTGGGCAAAGACACTTGCCACCAAACCTGGAAATCTGAGTCCAATTCCCTGGACCCACGTGGTCGAAGAGGACCAATGGCTATAAGTTGTCCTCTGACCTCCACACATGAACTGTGGCATGCATGCATGTTCACGCACGCACGCACGCACGCACACACACACACACACACACACACACACACACACACACACACAGAAAACAAAGAAGTCAAAACAAACAAATAAATAAATGCAACTTTAAATTTTGAAACAACAACAATAAAGAATTACCTAGGAAACTAAAAATTCCAAACATAGACTCATACCCAAGATCAATTAAACTAAAATGTCCCAGACAACAACAATCCCCACCCCACCCCCCCACCCCCCAGGTGATTCTGGTGTGCAACTGAGTTCATGAGTCAGTCAAATATAGAATTAGAACTGGAGGGCTGGTAAGATGGCTCAGTGGGTAAGAGCACCCGACTGCTCTTCCAAAGGTCCGGAGTTCAAATCCCAGCAACCATATGGTGGCTCACAACCATCTGTAACAAGATCTAACTCCCTCTTCTGGAGTGTCTGAAGACAGCTACAGTGTACTTACATATAATAAATAAATAAATCTTTAAAAAAAAAAAAAAAGAATTAGAACTGGAAACATGGGCATGCCAGGGAAGATAAGGGAAGGATAAACTGAGAATTCACTGAAGTAGAAGCACACAGAGATCCTTAAACTGCCTGTTCCTGCAGATGTTTTGGGATAATCTGGTGTGAGTTAAGTAATGGCAGGCCTGCTTCCCATCGCTTGACTCTAACAGCCAGATAACGCACATTTGATGGGCGCTCTCTGGATGATGTGTGTGGTAAGGGAGCCATTCAGAGCAAATGTTCGAGTTGAAAGCATGAACGGAATGGCTCTGAATGGCAGTTGGTGCCCACGAGGGAATAGCTCTGTGGCTGACGTGAGTGCAGCTGCCTGCTGCTTTCCACTCAGGATCAAATGATCTGACACCCAATCAGGAACCATGCCAAGGCTTGGTGGGTGGTAGGCAGATGGAGCCTTTGTGGCTGGAGATGCTTCTCCTTTGTAATAACAGGTGACAGATTTGCCCCTGGAGACCACCAATAGATTGAGGAGAAGAGCCCATAAGACCTGCACATTAGCAGTCCCTCTTCCTGGCTTCAGGTCAGACACTAGAGATAATCTCTGCTGTTCTAGGTGGTGGGTTTTTCATGCCAGAGAGTGTAAGGATGGACAAAGGTGTCAGGTAGAGAGTTGTCTGCCCTGTAGAACTCAGCTGCCCGTCCTATCCCCTATGTCTCTGGTCTCTGGCTCGGGCCCCCAGCTAGACTCCACATCTCCTGTTCTCCTTCCTCTGTAGATGACCCTTTGGGTCTCTATGCTGATTCCCAGTCCTCTCAGACCCTGACACACCAGACTCCACCAGGCTTCCCTGTCCTTGGACCCATATTGACAACCACAAGTGTTTCATTCCATTTCAAAGCTAACTGAAGGACACACTAAAGGCTCTTGAATCAGTATTTCCAGCATAGGATATATTTCTATCTTAATATGTTCATGAATCTCTGGATCCATTATTGTAAAAAGGCTCTTTGGGAGTTTGAATGAGACTGTACCTCAGAGGTCCAGGTGTTGGTCCCCAGTTGGTAGAGCTGCTGGGATAGGTTTAGGAGGCATGGCCTTGCTGGAGGAAGTATGTCACTGGGGTGGGCCCTGAGGTTTCAAAGGCCTCCTATCATTCCCAGGGCACTCTCTCTCTGCTTCCTGTTCAAGATCTGAGCTTGCTGGTCCTCCTACCATGTCCACTGCCCCTGTTCTTCAATCATGGACTCTAACCCTCTAGAACAGAAAGCCCATATAAACTCTTTCATCTGTAACTTGTCTTTGTCTTGGTGTTTTATCACAGCAATAGAAAACTACATAATACAGACTCCCTCTGCCCCAAAGAAGTGTTTTCCTATGGTCTTTGTACCCCTTTCTTTTATATCTTATATTCAGCCTACAAGGAAATTCAATTAATTCTGTCTTCAAAACAAATGTATGAGCCAGGTTTGGTGGAGTATGTCTGAAATCCCTGCACTGGGAGGTGGAGGTAGGAAGATCAGTAAATAGTTCAAAGCCTGCCTGGGTTATATTCGACCTTGTCTAAAAACAATAAAACAAAACAAAAAACATATATGACTCTGCTCAGTTCTCATTTATACCTGGGTCCAAGTCTCCACTGGTGTAATGACTTCCCCTGCCCCACATACCCAAGTCCAAATTCCTGGGACTTGTGACTGTTATCTCATATGATTAAACCAAGGGAATTCATCTTGAAAACATTCTGGTTAGTCTGGGTGTCCATAACAGCAGAAACAAGTGTCCTAAGTGAGAGGTAGAGAGGAATTGGCTGTAAGAGAGAAGTAAAGAATGGTCTGGGGGAGGAGGAGGCCAGGAGCTAGGAACACAGCCCCTTGTCTAGAAGAGTTGGTTATCTGACTGCCCTACACCCTCCGGGAGTATAAATAGTCACTGTTTATAACTGTGTCCATAGCTGTAGAAGAATGGTCCATGTTTATAACCACGAGGTTTGCTGTATCGGGGGAGTCCTTAGCCCTGATCCTTCTCACATGGATGTCCTGGCCTTGATGCTAATTTCTTGCCTTTTTCAGTCTGTTCCCAACATTCAGACCTCTACTTTTGGATGATACCATCTCCATTATGTTATATTAAACTTTCATCGGGGGTGGGAATACAGCTCACTGATAGCGCTTGCCAGGCATGTCTGAAGCCAGGGCTCAGTCCCTAGCTCTGCCTAAACCAGGCATGATGGTATATACCTCTAATCCCAGCACTCGAGAGATGGAGGCAGGAGGATTAGAAGCTTCGGTCATTTTTAGCTACACAGAGAGTTTGAGGCAGGCCCGGGATACATGAAACTGCCCAGTAAACAAACAAACAAACAAAATAAATAAACGGAAGAAGTGAGACGTTCCCATCCCTGTGCACGTGTGCTACAAGCCTAACTCAGAGTTGCACTTTAGCCTTTTTGGATTCTGAGCAGCGGCAACAACAAGTGAATGACAAAGGACAGGGGCTGGAGAGTCAAGGAGAAGGTATTCGGTCCATTCCCTGAGAAGAAGCAGCAAATGTGACAGCTCAGTGATGCTCCACAGAGGCACAACTGGGAAAGTTCTAGGTATAAGGACTCAGGGACACACTGCATGACCTCAGGGGGGGGGGGGGGTTGTGTGAAGTGAGCCCTTCCGATCTGCAGAAAGATGAAAGTTGCATTTAGAAAATTACAGCTAATTATTGGAGGTGGTTACAGCAAAAATTGCTTAGCTAAATTAACTTCCACAGCCTGGATCTTACTACCACGTGCATGATTGCGAGAGTGGGAGAGGATGGACGGACGGATGGATGAATAGACGGACATTGTAGCTTTAGTCCCTGTTGGTGCCAATTTTACAATGGTAAGTTGTAAAAGTGGTCATTATAATGACTGTTTGGTCATTGTAAAATTGACCACATTCAGTATTTACAGGTTGTAAATACAGAAAGCCTCTAATGAACAGCACTAACAAGTCTGACAGAGCCAGAAGATTTTGAGAATAAAGACCAGAGGGGCACTGCCAAATGTAGGGGATACACACATGGAAAAACTGGTCAAACCCGATCCCACACATCACAGGAAAGAATCGAGGGAAGGCTTGCCAGTGTACTACAGCCTTCGGATCTTCTTCTGGATCTCTTTGTTGGGAAAGAAAAATGCCTGAGAAGCCACATTTGGCTTGGAAAACTCAAGTAGCTTCGTGGTGAACATACTTGCCCTGGAGAGGCCACTGGGGACGAGACGGGGGCCAGAGCCAACCGAGCCAGTGGCACAAGAGTCTATTTAATGAGACGTTATATCCTGACAAAAGTCTCTTTGTGAAAAGAAAGCAGATAAAGTAAAACAAACAACAAGAAAACAGAGTCCCCAGACCTTGCCTGGCGGGTACTGATAAAGCATGCATCCAATCCTAGGGCTGGCAAGATGGCTCCGTGGGTAAAAGCGCTTGCTATACAAACCTGACGTCTGGAGACCAAGCTCTGAAACCCATGGTGGAGGGACAGAAGCGACTCCCAAAAATTATCCTCCGACTTTCACATGTCACCTACACACTCCCCGCCCCCCTCCTCACTCACACACACACACACACACACACACACACACACACACACACACACACACACTGTTGATGCACCCATCCTAAGCTTTTGTCACGTGCCTGTCTTTAGGAGTCACCCCTTTAAATTACAGGGCACTATGCTGAACCTTCTGGTGGAGTGGGATGAGGACAGGCACCTCAGACCTCCAGAGATTCCAGGGAGAATAGGACATTCCCCTGTGTGGTGAGGAACAGTCAGGGCACACACATATCGAGTGCGACGGGTTTGGGACCCCTGAGGATACTGAACTCTGTGAGTGAACATCTGTTCCAGCTCTCCCTACGGGGGTCTTGCTCTTGGGAGTGTGGAGTGGGAGGTGTAGAGTGAACAGAGCAGACCTGATTGGTCAGTCTCACTCCTTACATGGCCAATGTACCTGCATACTGTCAAACCTCAGGAGACAGGATCACACTGGGCTCTTCACTCTCCCCAGGCCTGTGTGTGAGGCCTCAGAGGTGGGGTCCATAACATTCATCTTGCTTCAGCATCCTGCCCAGCCTAGTCTCGACGCTATCGGTTCATCTGACGGTTAAAGTTTTCCAGGGGAGATGGAGGTGGAGCGGAAGAGAGGAAGCAGTTGGAGGTGGACTCTGCTTCCCATGAATAGAGAATCTGAGAAGAGGATATGAGGCATGCGAAGCAAGAAGCAACTTGGCCTTGAGGGAGAGAGCACTTAATGACCCAGGAGGCAAGTTTCTTGGAAGGAATGTGGACCCGGCATCATCCCTTCAGGAGTCTGAATTCTAAGACCTGCCCTGATGACTTCCAGATATAGATGCTCTGTGGCCTTAGCCAGACATCTTCCTGGATACTAAGGATGTACGGGTAAGAAGACAGATATGAATTCATCATTTGGATAGGTTACTGTCTAGTGGGTGACATCAAGCAAAATGTTAGTAGTTACCACATGGGTTGTAGAACCTGCAGAGACCATCACAGAAAGTCACAACTAAGCCAGGCAGTGGTAGCACACGTCATTAATCCCAGTACTTGAGAGACAGAAGCAGGTGGATCTGAGTTGAGGACAGCCTGGTCTACTAGGTGAGTTCCAGGACAGCTAGGGCTACATAAAGAAATCCTATTTTGAAGAAGAAAGTAGAGAAAAGAACAGAAGAGAGAAGAACAGAAGAGAAAGGAAAGGAAAGGAGAGGGTAGGGGAGGGGAGGGGAGGGGAGAGGGGAGGGGAGAGGGGAGGGGAGGGGAGGGGAGAGGGGAGGGGAGAGGGGAGGGGAGAGGGGAGGGGAGAAGGAAGGGGAGGGGAGGGGAGAGGGGAGGGGAGAGGGGAGGGGAGGGGAGGGAAGGGAAAAGAAAGCCTCAACTGGCCAGGCTGCACAGAGGGACTTACTATGGCATGCCCAACCCCAATCCATACATCTATACAACCCCTACACCCAAGGCTCAGGTAACATCTAGGAAGAGGGGTGGAAGATTCTAAGAGTTTGTGTCTTATGTAGGACAGAAAAGCAGCACTCTTGAAATCTCAACAATACGGCTGCCTAAACAAGACTTGAATAAGCCGGGCGTGGTGGCGAACGCCTTTAATCCCAGCACTCGGGAGGCAGAGGCAGGCGGATTTCTGAGTTCGAGGCCAGCCTGGTCTACAAAGTGAGCTCCAGGACAGCCAGGGCTATACAGAGAAACCCTGTCTCAAAAAACCAAAAAAAAAAAAAAAAAAAAAAAAAGACTTGAATAATGGCAACATCAGTTGACACGTAGTGTGGATAAGGAAATCCCAAGGGTCCCCATCTCTGGATGACAAGCAGCAGGCAATTAATGACTGCCATGAGGTGACGCAATCTTCCCTTGGGACAAATGCCCTAATTGGTTATTTAACACCATGTGGTCAGTACTAAATGCACTCAGCAGGCTATAACATATGTATGTATACATGTGACAAAAACCAAAGAGAAATGAATACATCATTTAAAATAATTTTAAAATGCAAACTGAGAGGCTTAACAAAAGATTATTTTTGACTGTATTGAAGGATATGGGCAAGTTAATGCTCAGTGACTCATATCTTGTAGTGACTAACACTTTATGAGCAACTGGCAAAAGCAGCCAAGTAAAACAAGTGAAGCCCAGATTATAATGATGGTGCCTTTCATCCAAACATTCAGGTGTTCTAACCAGAGGGCTCAACTTCATTAGCAATAAGATCCTTCAAGATGCACTGAAGGCCTGGAAGGCTCTCCTGGTACGATCCAGCGTGATCCCGCTACATCAGAGCTCAGAACCCTCCTTACTTTCTTCTCGTCGTACAGCACATCAGCGGCTCCAGCCTCCTTCTGCGTCCTTTGCAGATGGCAGCCAGGGATGCATGGGGGCCACCCGTAAGCATCTACCAAGGGCTCGGCCATGTGCCAGGAACTCTTCTCGGGGCTTCATTATCACATCTCATCCTTACAACGGTCTTCCGAGATGCGTGTCTCAGTTCCAGGAATCTGTCCTATCTATGCGATCACAGCTTAGTGATGGAATCTGATCCCTCTTGGGCCGCTCACTCTTGAAGACTCTTTTTGTTGCTTCACACTTCTTCTAGATCCATCGATAGACTCATATTTTAGAGACTTGAAACTTCCTCAGTTTAAAAATATCACAGCTCCAGCCAGGCATGATGGTGCGCCTTTAATCCCAGCACTTGGGAGGCAGAGGCAGGCAGATCTTTGTGAGTTTGAGGCCAGCCTGGTCTACAGAGAGAGTTCCAGGACAGCCAGGGCACAGAAAAACCTTGTCTCATAAAAACAAAACAAAACAAACAAAACAAAACAAAACAAAACAAAACAAAACAAAACAAAACAAAACACCACAAGTTGAAACAGACTTTATGGTATGTGATGGTGTATACCTATAATCCCAGAACTCAGGGACTGAGGCAGGAAAATCATGGGTTTGAGGCCAACTTGGGGTACATAGCAAGATCCTATCTTTTTAAAAAATGGAAGAAAAAAACCCCAAAAAACCCAAGACACAAAGGAAGGAAAACACCCACCACTTTGCTCTTAAAAAATAAAATAAAATAAATTCAATACTCTTACCAGATATCCTCAGATCCTTGCTCTCTACCGCCCCCTAGAGCATACAGCTGTAAGCACTGCTGGGAGGGTAAAGAAAGGGGAGAGAGCCCTATAAATCCCCGTCTGTGAGAATGTCTAAACCACTCTCCAGCAGAGCATCCTCTGTACTGCTCTGGCTTCTGCCCCCGTCAGGAGGAAAGGCTGGTCCAGAACTAGTGTGATCAACCTGGCTAGTCAGGCAGCCAGGAGTGCACTTCCAGGATGGCCCTCAACGCAAACAAACGAAAGCTCCTTCAATGGGGCTTCCCAGAGGAAACCAACCCCAACCCCACGGTGC
This sequence comes from Mus musculus, assembly GCF_000001635.26. Taxonomy (NCBI): domain Eukaryota; kingdom Metazoa; phylum Chordata; class Mammalia; order Rodentia; family Muridae; genus Mus; species Mus musculus. The sequence goes on along the minus strand of NC_000067.6, from coordinate 153,101,446 downwards.
TGCCAGCTTGACTGGGAGTGTGGGAAGGAAGGCCCAGAGTTCCGGCCTCGTGTCAAAAGCCTGAAAATCAACAGCACCTTTTACACGAGATCCCTGAGCAGAAATCAGTCCCCAAATTTCGAATCACTGGGACTGGGGGTCCTTCTCTTGTGGATAATTCAGCTTGGGTTTTAGCAATGTGGGGATCTAATCCCCCGCGGCTGGAAGAGTCGCGCAGGCTTCCTGCTTCCGGGCTGGAGTTAAGCAGTTTGATAAAAAGTCATCTGAGCCTGAATAACCACGTTTGCCTTTGCTCCATTTATCTGGGGGCCCTGGGATTTCTTCTGGAGTGGTTAATGCCCCCGGCTCTTCCTCTGTTTATTTTCTTTGGTTATGTTCCCATAGCTGATGGATGTAGGAAGCCGCTTAGTCCATAACTGGCTGGTTAGAGGCATGTAGGGCACAACCAATGAAAAGAATGTGAGACTTTGAGAAGTTCAGGAAGAAAAGAGTGTCTCTATTGGCGGACTTCTGGTGTCTGAAATCACCTTTAGGTATTTAATCCTTCCAGGTAAACATTAACTCTTGCTTGTTTAAAATGCTGAGACCCTGAGAATGGCCCAGACAGGCAATCATTACACTCAGTGATTTCGGCACACTCCATCAAAAGCCAGCGCCTTTCCAAATGAAGAGAACCAACTCACTTATCAGCCATCTCCTCTCTCAGGCTTGTGCCCGCTACTGGGTCTTTCCTAGCCTCCTCCCTACATGAAAACCTCTTTGCTTTGTGACGGCTTAACCTGGACCAGGCCGAGAGTCAATGCCCAGCTTGTGCCTTCACTGAGCCTGCTTTGAGGGATGTCTGTCATTCCTCCGCAGGTCCATGTTAACTGGACAAAGGATCTGAAGAATTACGTGAGACCCTGTTCCACCATTCAACAGCTGTACTATCTAGAACAAGCCTCAACTTGCTTAAGCCCCCCTTTTGTATATATTATTAAATTGTTATGTTTATTTAGTCCGGGGGGGGGGGGCGGGAGCACAAGCACACATATGTGGTTATGTGTGTGTATACATGTTATGTTGTGTATGTGGAAGTTCTCTCCTTGTCCCACGTGAGTTGAGGATTGAACTCAGGCCGTTAGTCTTGACAGTAAGTGCCTTTACCCACTGAGCCACCTTGCCAGTCCTCTTTCCATGTTTTTAAGATGGGAATAGAGATCCCATCTCATAGGGGTTAAATCGGATAATCTGTGAGATACAGCCAAATATGATTCATTAATTGTCTGGCTTTCCCAATAGGAAGCAAGAGGACTAGCCAAATATTTTGTTTCTATCTGTTCTCCTAGCTGTAGACTCGGAATTGCTGTCACACAGAAGGTGCTCAGTAAATATTTCAAAATGAAAGAATGAGCTCAGGCTGGGGAGGCACCTTTTAATCTTAGCTGCTCACAAGGCTGAGGCAGGAGGATCATTAGTTAAGAAAAATTAGGAAGACTCTCTCTTTAAAATTAAAAACACAGTCTGGGAAGCCAGCTCAGCCGGTAAAAGTGCTTGTCACACAGCCTGAGTTTGATCCCTGGCACCCACGAGCAAAGGTGGAAAGCGAGAGCCAGCTGCACACAGTTGTCTTCTGACTTCCTCTTGTGTGCTCTGACACTTGCATGCCATATAATAATAAATAAAACAAAATAATTTAAAGGGGAACCATCAAAGGGAGACAGGGGTGTAGTTTGGCGGCTAGTGTGTAGGAAACCATAAGCTAAAATTCCCAGGACTTAACAGCAATGAGAGAATACCGAAATAACATCCAACCGTTGCTGAGATCTTACCAGCTGGGTTCAAAAACTCTTCCACACTTTCTATATGCTTAATTTTGTGTTGGACAACGATGTAAGCACTAGTAACTAGGGTATTTTTAGCCTGCAAGAACCTCGAGGGGAAACGCATGCTTACGTTCACAAGGGCACTGCTGAAAGATCGATTGGAGGGAGGAACACTTGAATCAGAGCTAATTTGCCCGCCTTCCGATAGATGATGGACGAAGCACCTGGCTTCGGTGGGCAGAGCGAAAATCGCCACAAATTGGGTTTTGTTTAAGGGAGGAGCAAAAAAAAAAAAAAAAAAAAAAAAAAAGTCTCAGCTCTGGCTGATCCAGGAGCCTTCTGCCTCAAATTAATCTAGTTCCTGACCTGCGTCTGGATACCTGCACAGGTGTTTCTGTCAGATGCAGAAAAACAAAGGTCTAGGGTACTTGAAGGAAGCCGTCAACTTGATGGGATTTCGAATCGCCATGGAGACACATCTCTGGGCCTGCCTGGGAGGGTGTTTACAGAGGAGAAAAGAGCCACCCTGACTGTGGGTGGTAGCATCCCATGAACTGGGGATCCAGGCTGAATAGAACAGAGCCGATAAGTAGAGCATCAGCATTCACTCCTGTCCCTCTGCTTCCTAACTGTGGATTCAGAGGGAGCAGCCGCCTTAGGCCGCTGTTGCAATGCCCTCACCCGTGAGCCAAAAGAAGCCCTTTCTTACCAGCCGGGCTCCGAGGCTGGTCCAGGAGCCTGGATCTTGATCCCTGACCCCCCCCCCCATCCCCCCAGAAAACAAGAACAAAATTGCTAACCGGGAGGCCACACAGCAGCTCTTTTGTGCGCCACTTGAGAGAAACTTGATGAATATGTACGGAATTTTCTCTCCGTGGAATGTAAAGGGACGGGGTGTGTCGTGTCATAGGAGGTCAGATTTCACTGTGGACTGATAAATCTTTGTGCCTAGTGGATACTGCGGCAGGGGAACTGTGGGGCTGGGTGTGGAGTCCTTGATGGAGAGTTTTGGTTCTGGACTTTGAAGGAAGTGATACTGGCTAGGATGGACCAGGAGAGGCTGTGGCTGTCCTGCTGTGGGGCAGGCCCACTCAGCCAGTTTCTAGAAGATGTTAACAGTTTCATTTGACACAGTAAGGCTGCCCCTTTATGAACAAGCTCCTGTTTCTTCCCAGATCTGTTTGAACGGGGACTCTTTTAGCTCAGAGCCTTGTATCTTTAGCTATTGCTTCCCCCTTTACCTCTGAGCAATGATTCAAAGAAACCTTACAAACTGGGCAGAGTTGGGAAAGAGCAATTGGCTGGGTGGCATCGGGATGTAGGTCTGCTGTAGGCTGAGGCAGCCTAGTCTGATTAACTCCAGCCCCACTGTTTCTGCAGGGAACTGGGATTCTCATCACTGCCCCAGACAAGATAGATGCAGGAGTAACTAGGATGGATGTCCTAGATCTCTGGAATGACCAGACATCCAGGTTGTCTGTCAGCCTGAGACAGGAAGTTCTAAGAATGTGGGACGCTCAGATTTTGAACTTAAAAAAAAAAAAAGATTTATTTATCTTATATATATATATATGAGTACACTGCAGCTGTCAGACACACCAGAAGAGGGCTTCAGACCCCATTACAGATGGTTATGAGCCACCATGTGGTTGCTGGGAATTGAACTCAGAACCTCTGGAAGAACAGTCAGTGCTCTTAACGTCTGAGACATCTCTCTAGCTGAATCTTCTTCTTCTTCTTCTTCTTCTTCTTCTTCTTCTTCTTCTTCTTCTTCTTCTTCTTCTTCTTCTTCTTCTCCTTCTCCTTCTCCTTCTCCTCCTCCTCCTCCTCCTCCTCCTCCTCCTCCTCCTCTTTGTTTTGAGACAGATAGGGCTTCTTGCATCACAAGCTGGCCTTGAACTCACTAGGTAGTAGAGATGACCTTGAACCTCTGATCTTCTTACCCCCACCTCCCAATCCTGGGATTAGTTTATATGGTGCTGTGGATTGAACCCATGGTTTTGGGCACACGAGGCAAGCACTCTACCAACTGAGCTCCTTCTCCAACCTCAGTCTGTGGATTTGGTTCGTTTCCATTTGTTTTACAATGCTGGGGATTCTATCCAGAGCCTCACCGAAGCTCTCTAGCACCACACTATCTCCTTAGCCTTGGGATTTTGCACTCAAATCATCTAAGTCCCAGGAAGAGTGAGGCTATCTGCTTACCCTCCTTGGTGCTGGTCTATCCATCCCTGACGGGCACAAGATGTTCCGAAGTTACCCATCTCAGACTGGGGACTGACTGGAAGCAAGGTGGGGGTATCCCTTTGTTTTTTTAGAATGGCACCCCTAAGAGAGGAATCCTCCGACAACTCTCAGGAATCCAGGAAGTCAAACTGGTCAGGACTGTGGCATGCCCCTCCCCCACATCATCAGAGGGAATACATTGGAATGAACAAAGACTTCACTGTGACATTTACTTGTTATTTGTGTTTGTGTGTCTGTCTGTCTGTCTGTCTCTATGTGTTTCATGTGAGTGCAGGTGTCCTAGGAGGCCAAAAGGGGGCATCAGATGCCCTGTGTTAGAAACCACCTGCATTCCAGAACAAGATTCACAGGTCTTAAATGACTCTGTGCCACATGTTTTTGTCACCAGAGTCCCTTATACACATGCTCCATATCCCCCTAAAGTTTGTGTCATCCTGGTCTTTGTATCATTCTCTCTCCCTCCTTTTTCCTCCCTCCCCCACTAGAATTACAGGTGGTTGTGAGCGGCCAGACCATGACTTTGGGGACCAAACTGAGGCCGTCTGAAAGAACACCAAGTGCTTTTAACTGCTGAGCCCTTCCTCCAGCCCCTTAAATTTTGTTTCTTAATCAGCCCATGCTCTAAATGCTTTAAAAAGCTCAACACCAATGACTGAGGAGAGCCAGAAGGACCGGAGGTGGGGGAGAGACCCAAAGCATCAGGTAGGAAATGAGATCTACCCTGTAGAGACCTAACCAGGGGAGAGCCCGGCATCAGGGGCACAGGGCTGTGTATATGTTTCAGGCTCCAAGTAGCCTACTTCCGGCTACAGAAGACTCCCCCCACAGGTCCCACTTAGTAAATAGCCCCAGGGATTTCCTGCTCACACAAGTGGCTCTTCAGACTCCTGCACCAGCTGCCAACCTCAGCCTTCTAAATTCCCAGACTGCTCCTGCCTCCCTGGAGGGCCCAACCGCTCAGCTTTGCTGAAATCTCTGCCAGTGACTTTTTACTTTCTCAGCACCCAGTAGAGGGTGGAAGGCAAAAGCTGATTAAGCCACTTAATCCAAAGCAGAAAGGAAGCTTAAAATTTCACCTGCAGGAAATTGCTCCAGGGTCGCAGATGAAAGGACTTCTCAGAATGGTCCTCCTCTGCCGCCCCTCCCCCACAGCGCACGACACTCGCACTCCCTTCCCTCGGAATAGCTACTGGGTGCACCGGGGTGCTTGGTTCACGCTAGCTGAAGTTTCCTAATAGCATTTGTTACAAACCAGGTATCATGGGACAAGTCTAGTCCCAGCACTGGAGAGATGTAGGCAAAAGGATCAGGAGTTCAAGGCCACCCTCAGCCACACAGCAAGTCTGAAGCCAGCCTGGGCAAAGACAACCTTGTCTCAAGAACAACAGGCAAAAACCACGTGGTGTTTCCTGTTAATTATGCGATAGGTCTGCAGGTGGCAGGTCGTGCTGTCGCCTATGTGATGTCATAGGTTTGGGAGGTCCTGATGCCAACAAGATACACTTAAAGAGTGTCATTTGAGTCTTCAAAAATCTATGTGAGGTAAACACTATTATTAAGGCCATTTTAAAGATGGGAAAATGGAAACTCAGACGATGTGTTGGGGGTAGAACTGGACTCTAAATTCTGATTCTAAATGTCCCCTTTCATGTTACATCACGTCTCCTAACGCTCATCATCAGGGGGTGCTGTACCAGGAAGTTCTTTGAAATCTCAGGCCACTGTCAATAACATACCAGATCTTAAAAACCTGAGTCCGGAGTGATGCTAAGGGCAAACTCAAACAAATCCTCTTGCTTTTTGTTCCTGGCTTGCTTTGCATTTGGAAGGATCTCATTTACCTTTGCGATTCCCGCTTGCAACCCCACACACCCCTATTCTCTTGCTAAGGGGAGCCTGGGGTAGTGGTGGCTACCTCTTCAAAGATGGCAAAGCCTAAGAAGCCACACCTATAGTTCAAAGGGCAAAGCTTCCTCCTAAACCCTCCCTGGAAGCCGTGCTCCCCCCCACCCCAGCTTTACTATAGACAATACTTGATGGACCGGTCACCATGACAGCAGTTGCCCAAGTTGTGTTTCGGGGAATTGGAGGTTGTGGAAGGTAGTTGGAACTACTGACCTATGCAAGTGTCCAGTGGGTGACCTTTTGATGGCTAACGCTCCACCCTTAGGGTCCACTAATGTCACTGTTTTCGGAGCATAACCCAGGTAAAGCTCTAATGGCTCACCTACAGGCTACTTCACTTTCTTCATGGCAATCATCTGTTGCAAGCCTTAGACCCTGCTTATTTCAAAAGTGCCCCTTAACTTTTTGAGACCTTGGGCACCTGCCTTTTCACGTCTGGCTCCGTGTGTGTGTGTGTGTGTGTGTGTGTGTGTGTGTGTGTGTGTGTGTGAGATGTTTGCAATTGTTTCGTCAACTGTCAGACTGGCATGCCAAACAATGGGCAAAGTGAGTCTCATTGGGTAACTAGAGGAGCTGAACGATTGGCGTGGTTACCCAGCAAGTTCATTAAAAAAACAAAACAAAACAAAAGATAAAGTCTGGTGTTGATGCCAGCAATGCACCAAGGCAGGAGGATTGCCAGGGCTACATAGCAAGACCCTTTCTTAAAAAAAAACGAACAGAAAAGCAATTTGCATAGGGCCATGAGGTTGGAGCTGGTTTTAGCTCAGGCTATCTAGCCCAAGAGAGAATGAATAAACCAGCAGGAGAGAACAGCGTGTGTGGAAAGCAGGGGACTGGCCATCCGAGTCAGAACTTCTGAGTGGCTTAGGTTTAACTGCCTCTTTCCCTTAAGTCAAATCGGTCATCTAAAGGATGCCTCTAACCAGAGATCCCCCTCTGGACCCCCATTCTTTTGCTATGGGGAGACTGGGATAGTAGTTACTATCCCTTCAAAGGCAGCAAAGGAAAACAAGCCACACCTATAACCTCCGAAGGGCAGAATTTCTTCTTGATCCCTCCCCTCATGTCTCAGTGACCTCAGCATGCACACCCCAGGCAGCGCTTGGAACAAGACATTCTATAACCCGGAGTGCTTTTTTCCCAGGGTTCCCCAGGGTGAGGATGAGGAGGAGGGTGAGGAGACAAAGGCTGGGGTAGGTGAGAACTTTCCTCCATGGTCATGTGAATGAATTGCCCTCTTGGGAACTTTGAAGAGGCAAGAGATTCCAGTCTGTGACTGTTGGGGGGAGACAGAAGCCAAAATCAAACATGCCTCCCCCATGCCCCCACCCCCACCCCAAGCTGCTTGTAGATTTGGGAATATGGCTACTCACATCTGCCTCATTCCAGAGTCCTGGGATGCAGAAAGACTCCAGCAGGTCACTACCACACAGCAGCAAGATGCGCAGCTCTGGGGAGGGAGAGCAGAGGTGGCACACAGCATCAGAGGAGGATCTGGGTACTAGCTCTCAGCTTTCTACCCTCAAGAACACTTAAGTCTGCACTCTTAGAACTGTGGGGCTCAGGTCGCCTTGACAACACCACCCCAGGGTATCCATAGTTCAGCACCCCCAACCCAACCTCACCACCACCACCTTCAGGGCTAGCGCAGGATGGCTGGGCTCTCTAACAGCAGCCAGCTACATACGTTGGCATAAGGACTCGGAGCCCCTCCCCCACCCCACTGTTACTTTCCTTTTCCCACCCTTCCTTTCTGAGACTGTAGCCTAGGCTGGCCTCAAACTTGCTATATAGCTGAGGTTTGAACTCTTGGACCCTCCTGTCTCAGCCTCCCTAGGGCTGGATAACAGGCACTTATTTCTGTGTTCTCTCCACCTAGAGTGGGCCTCCTTCAACAAGTGCTAACACGGCAGGGATGGGATGGAGGGAGACCTCTGACTGTGAAGATGGAGTATCCCAGTTGATCAACTGTGCGCTCTCTTTCTGAGGACGTAGCCTTCAGCAAAGGGCTCAGGAAGCAAGGCTGGGGCCACCTCCCCTTTACCCGTGGTGCTCCATGCCTGTCTTGCTTTTTTTTTTTTTTTTTTTTCCTCCTCCTCATTAAGCCCAATTTGAATTATCCCATTGAGGCTCATTGTCATTTAAAATTGGTAGCAAATGGTGAGATTCAACTGAGTGACAGGAAAAGAATCTAGAGATTCTTGACATTCCTCAGAGTGTCCTACATCTTAGTGCACATCTTAGGCTGCCCAGGTTTCTGCCTTATCCAGCGTGTTGTATCTGAGACAATGAGACCGCTTGTGCAGAGCTGACCACTAGTCTTCCAGACACGGCTGCTACCATGGTCCCTAAGAGCCCGGGGGCTTTGCCTGACGTACACCCCAGGGCTGGGCAAAGGCTTTCAGATGTTGAGCTTGCCCCTGAGAGTCTCTAGATGGGATTGAGGCAGAAGAAAGTAGCCAGCATCTATCTCATTGTCAGAAGAAAGTAGCCAGCATCTATCTCATTGTCTCTGGTTCTTCCCTCAGGGAACACAATGAAGACTGAGAGCTTATGTTATCTCTTTGGCACAGAACCTTAATTTGTCTTTCTACCCCCAGGGCCTGGCAGTGACTGGCACCCAGAGGGGACTCAGACATGGTGAGTAGTTAGGCCAGCAATTGATGTGGTTGCAGAGCTAAGAGGGCTGCCTGAGAGATAGCCCCCGGACAGTTTAAGGGCGATTTCACAATGTCTGAATGTCATGCTTGGGAAGAGGAGAACTGTGTCACTGGCATCTGGTGGATTGGACACTGCTAAGTGGCATCCTACTGTGCCCAGGGCAGCTCCACAACACACAATGCCTGCCCCTAAATGCTGGCAACACCAAGGCTGAAGACCCTGAACTGGGATTTCCATTCTTATGCTAGGACTCACACTCTTGCCTAAGAATAATATGAGACTTAAAAAAAAAATAGGCTAAAGCCCAGAGAGGCAGAGTGAAACCTCTGACTCACCCCACCCCGCCCCACGCCCGGGACCAGTGCAGATGTGCTTATTGGTAATGGCCCTGGTAGAGTCTGTGGTCCCACATGAAGCCACTGGAGGGCAGCAGTGATTTCCATATTTCCAGTCCACAAGCCCTTGAACTGGGAAAGCCATGAGGGAAGCAACCAACTGCTGAAAACAGAATGGGCTCACTGATGCTAGGAAAGAAAAAAAAAAAAAAGATGGATTTTCCTTGTGGTGTGCAAGGAGCCTGTGAGTACCAGGGCCTTGCAGGACTTACTCACTTTGCCCTCCACTGGGTCTGCCTCCCTCCGCTGGTCATCTTGACCCAGGGCCAGCAGTCAGGGCCAGTACTCTCCCTCCACACTCCCTGCTCAGGAATTCCAGCTATGTGTAGCCCAGTGGCCCATCCCAGTTCCCACGGTACACGGAGGCAGCTGCCACCTGTATTGCTGTGAACCTGGAGTCTGTCTGTCAGCAGGGGCATCATGGCTCTCCTTTTCAGAAGCCAAGAATTCTTCATTATCCCTCCCTGTCAGACACGGGGATCCCTTTCCCTTCCAGAAAGCAAAAGCAGTCAGAGGAGGCTAGCCAGACTGGGGAGCCAGAGGGGATTTCCCCCAGCAGAGACAGCAGAGCCTAATTCAAGCTCTCGGGGCGGGGAAAAGACAAATTACACTGAAAAATCCTAGGACTGTTCTGAGCTCTGCTGGACTGAGACAGGCAGCAGGGTGACAGTTCCTACAGGGGACTGCAGGGATGCAGAGCTTAGAGCTTAGAGCTTAGAGCTTTGAACTCAGCGCTGGCTGCTTTGCCTTTGGATCCTCTGGGCTTACAGAACTTGCTTGCTTTGTGGCGATTGGCCAGAAAGCCAGGTGCCCACTCTCCTGGAGACTTCAGAGCTGACAAGCTGATGTGTAAAGGATGTTAAAGTCTAAAAGGTAAATAAGAGGTGAGGCTCTTGAGTTGCTTTGGTTCAACGAAGTCTAACTGTGTGCTAACTGCACTCCATTCTCACTAATGCCTCTGCCAATTAGTAACCAGTTGTCAACATTTTACAAATAGTTCTAGGAAAGCAACAGGAATAGCCCAGGCACGACTACATCTCAAAACGTTATCACATCTGCTGGTTATCATGGTACTTAGACACACCAGCCATCTTAAGATCACAGCAGGAGCCCAAACCCGAGTGCTCCCTCAGAAGAGTATCCACAAGGTATCTGACACATCTTTAGAAGTTAAATCCGATCTGGTTGGATACCAAATTGCCTCTCCTTCTAGACATCCACCAACTTGACCCTCCTCATCATCTTCGGCCTCCAACTCCACTCCTGCCTGCCTCCGCCATGCCTTTCCAGCTGCAGGCACTTGGGTTTCCCACCTGCCTTTCACTCTGGAACCCTGGGAAGGCTTCATCTTGCTGATTTGTTGATTTACCCAGCTGTCAGCTCCTTCTCTCCCACTGCCCCCAACAGATGTTTGTAATCAGCTTCTACCTACTCTGGGCACCAGGGTCTCACACAGACAGTGGGATAGATACCTTAGCTTCAGCCAAGGCTGCAGGCAAGCCACATGGTGGCTTTCAGCCAACCCTGGCCTCCTTCTCTTCCTTAAAGCATTGAAAAACCTGAAGCGGCCTTGTTTGTCTGCAGTATCAGTAGGCAAAACCAACGGTCTCTCTCACTGATGCTCGACTTTCATTCTTTTAGATGAGGGAGGGGAGGCTGTGAAGGGAAGATTGATGGCTGATCTACTACTGGGGAGTGAGTCTAATGGGGAGATGTTCGATAGGCTCTAGGTAAGATTATGATCTTACACTCCAGAAGGAACATTCTGACCGTAGACCTGGCTGTAAACCCACTCCAGGTCTCAAGCCTCCACCCTTCCTGAACTTGCTGCTCCCAGGTGACTGGAGGCAAGAGGCTCCAAAAGTCCCCACTGTCAGAGTTCAACTCACCGATCTCCTCATACCGCATCACTGTGCCCAGGTTGGCGTTCTCATCTGTGGGGATAAACGGGAAGAGGACAGATGAACAGGAGAGAGAGGGAGAGGGAGAGGGAGAGGGAGAGGGAGAGGGAGAGGGAGAGGGAGAGGGAGAGAGAGAGGGAGAGAGAAGAGCATTAGGGAGCTGAGAGCCTCCTCAGTGATAGAGGCTGGGGTAAGATGAGGAAAGATGTATCAACTGACAGGAAGCATCCTCGCCCCCAGCTGGGCAGACCCTTGTATTTCTGGGATTTTCATAATTAGACCATCTCAAGGGGAAACCAGTGACAGACACAGTCACGTTGAGTGCTTTCTATATCTGTACCCCAGGAAGGCTGCCCTCAAGAACTGTACCCTCAGAACCTGGGACACAGAATTTGGGGTCACAGGAGGTGGCCTCCTCCCACTCCAGTTGCTTCCTGATTTAAAGAACCAGCAAATTTGGCATGCTGAGTCATTTCCTTGGTGGGATGTCACAAAATATGGAAGGATCATGCCTCTGGCATCTTGTTCCTGGTGTGTACTGTCTGCATGGAGGTGCCCAAGGTACACACGTGTGCACACACAAATCTATAGGTGAGCCGCCTTGTCCCTGCCTCTGCCTCCTCAGCTGTCTCTTAGTTTCCTCTCAATATGCCCCAAACTGGAACCTCCAAAATGGCAGAAGGCAGCCGGAGTTAGAAGGGGAAAGTTCTCACCCAAGCTGAGTCTTTGAGGAGCACCAAAAAGATAGTGGGAGCCCAGGGATGGCTCCTGTGTGTCCACTGGAGGGACAGGCACTGCCTGAGCAGATCTGTAGGATCCAGGACTCTTGGGGACACCCAGGGTGTTTTAGACACATTTTATGGAGCACGGGGTGAGGGATGAGCACAGGCTGGAGGAGGGAGAGGAGCACAAAAGGCCTTTGGGGATCACCACACCCTGTTGCTCCGTCAGCTCTCCACACTGTAGGCCTGGCATTCCTGCTTGTCTCTGGTCTCTTTCTTTTTTTTTTTTTTTTTTTTTAAATATTTATTTATTTATTATATGTAAGTACACTGTAGTTGTCTTCAGATACACCAGAAGAGGGAATCAGATCTCATTACGGGTGGTTGTGAGCCACCATGTGGTTGCTGGGATTTGAACTTCGGACCTTTGGAAGAGCAGTCGGGTGCTCTTACCCACTGAGCCATCTCACCAGCCCAATCTCTGGTCTCTTTCAACTGCTGCTCTACAAATGACCACTCCACAAAAGGATGCCCAAGGCCATACAGGCCATTACAACAAATACCATGGGAGGAATGACCTCTAAACAACAGGAATTTACTCCTGAAAGTTGTGGGTGTTGAAAGCCCAAGATGAAGGAGCCAGCATGGATACTGTCATCTCCTTACATCCTCAGATGGTGGGAAGGGAGAGCTAGCTCTGCGGGGCATTTTCTTTAAAAACAATTTTAATTACATCTTGTTTGTTTGCTTATTTCTTGGTGTATGTGTGTGTGTGTGTGCAATCCATCTTAGAGTCCTGAGACTCTAGTTCTTAATACTGTCCTTGGTGGGGGATTAACAATTCAACATATGAGTCTCTGGGGGTGGGACGACCTGCTGATGTATGAAGGGAGGTGAGAAAGAAGAAAGATGAAGCGGGGAAAGGCAGCCTTTGTCACCTTACCTACAAAAGTGAAGCGCTCCACTGGTGGGCGGACGCAGCAGATCCGGCTGAGGCTTTCTCCCACCTTTCCCAAGATCTTGGCTATGGGAGAGAACAAGACAGACAGAGACAGAGGGAAAGAACCACTCACACCTGACGCTCACGTCAGCCCAGCTTTGGGGCCACTGTAAACAGGGGTGTACTGGAGAGGGTGGGGCTGGAAAGTGGAAGGCAAGAGGAAGGAAGGAAAGAAGGAAGGAAGGAAGGAAGGAAGGAAGGAAGGAAGGAAGGAAGGAAGGGAGGAAGGAAGGAAGGAAGGAAGGAAGGAAGGAAGGAAGGAAGGAAGGACAGAACAATGACTGCCAGAAGTTCTTTCTTGAGTCTAAGGTACAAGCACTGTGAGCCATACATGGCAGTCTACTCTCTGATCATATTTACTGCATTGTTGAAAAGTGGAAAATAGAGGAAAGGGGGATATATAAGGAGAAAAGGGAACAGCACCTGCAATCCCACTTCCAGAGAGAACTATTGCTTAGCATGTTGGTGTATTATTTATTTTCTTCCATCCTAATGAGCATAATGTGCATATGTTGGGTTCGATTTAAGGGGCATCCAAGCCGCTCTGCTCTTCCAATTCTTTCCTTTTTTTGTTGTCTTTCTGTATAGCCCTGGCTGTCCTGGAACTCACTCTGTAGACCAGGCTGGCCTCGAACTCAGAAATCCACCTGCCTCTGCCTCCCAAGTGCTGGGATTAAAGGTGTGCGCCACCACTGCCAGGGTTGCTCTTCCAATTCTTAACGTTATGGTTTGAATCTTAAATGTTCCCCAAAGGCCATGTGTTGTGGCCTGATGACACTGTGGGAAGTGGTAGACGCTGTAGGAGGTGAGGTCTGATGGAAAGAAGTTATGTCACTAGGGGTGTGTCCTTCCTCCTCTCTTCCTCTCCTTTGTTTACAGCTATCACAAAGCGAGCTTCCTCCTCTGCCACCCACTCCCATGATGCTGCATGCTTCCAGAGCATCAGAACAACATGGCTGGGTAACCCTGGACTAAAATCTCTGGAACTTGAGCCACGTACATCTTTGTTAATTAAGGTTGATTATTCTCAGGCATGTTGTCACAGCAATGGAGAGCCATTGTGACTAATACATTTCTCAGGAGCTCCTCAATGCATCTGTCCCAAGCCAATCAGTCCCACTGGACAGCAGTACCCAAATTCAAAGAAGCTCAGCCTGTGGCAGACTACACCCTGGAATCATCTCTGCTGGGCGAAGGAGATGGTCTTCACAGTAGTCAGGCATCCTACTTAGCAGAGAAGTTCCCAGACTTTCTTAGTATCCAGTATAACTGCATGCAAACCGAGAGTCCTAGCTCTTCTTTATAAATTACTATGTTTATAAAAGACCAGTCATATATTAGCATGTGGTCTCTGGGTTTGAAAAGTAGTGGACATCTGTCTCTTAGAACTTATATTTGGTTATGTTTTGTTCGAAACAACAATTCATGCAGCCCACGCTGGTCATAAAGTCCTGATCCTTCTGTTTCTACTTCCCAAGTTCTAGGATGTAGGTATCTGTCACTACACCCAGCTTCATGTCTTGGAATTTACTTAGGAGAATCCTTGCAGTGGCTCTCAAATGCCTTCCTAATGCTGACACCCTTTGATACAGTTCTTTATATTGTAGTGACTCCCAATCACTAAATTATGTCATTACTACTTCACAACTGTAATTTTGTTACTATTCTGAATTATAATGTAAATATCTGATATGCAGGATATCTGATATGCAACTCCTATAGGGTTGCCACCCACAGGTCGAGAACCACTGCTTTAGGGCATGTACCTTTTTGTTTATTTGATTGGTTGGCTGGGTTTTTTGTTTGGTTGGGCTTTGTTTGGGTTCTTTTGGTCCAAGGAAAGACAACATATATGTCACAGAATTACTGCATTTAGTGAGAACACAAGAATAGCGCACACAGCACGTAAGGCACACAAAGCTAGTGCAAGAAAGTGTTGGTGGCTTTGTTCTTTGTTGTTGAGGAGGTGGGCCAAGAATGTGGACATTTTGTATGCAATGTGACTCATGGCTCTGCTACTTCCTCACTGTGACCCTGGGTGAGACCCTCGAGCTCCCTAGAAGAGGCAAAGAAAAATGTTCCCTTTCACATACTAAATCCCTACTTAAGGCAATTTGTATTTATATTTAAATCCTTCAGAAGGCACATTCTCTTCTCTCCTCTCTCCTCCCCTTCCTCCCCCTTTTCCCTTCTCTTCTGCCTCCTTCTCTTTCCCTCCCTCCTCCATTCTTCCTTCTCTTTCCTTCCCTTACGCCTCTTCCTCCTTCCAGCCTGACCAATTCAAATCCTGGGCGGGCCCTCTAGGTGATTCTGAAGACTAAAGAGTTTACCCAGCATCCCTTACCTGCAGTGGGCTTGGTGGGCACATTGCTGTTCTGGTAAATGGGCTGGGTGTTCTCATGCTGTGGCTGTCCGATCACAGGTGTCATGGAAGGTGTGTTGACGTTGGAGAGGATGCAGCCGGTCACCCTCTGGGGAGAGGAGAAGCATTTAGTCAGTGTCCTTAGCCCAGGGGCACTGAGACTCATGGCCCAATTGCCCGGTGGATAACCATCTCAGGCAGAGGGAGTCAGCTTCAAGCTCAGGGAGGGTCCTGGGGTTGGCTCTAGATGCAGCTGCACCACATGGTCGACACTGGCAGGAAACAGGGTAGCTCAGCAAGATAAGCTTGGGAGGGTATCACATACCCCTGCTCCCCAGTCCAGGGTTCCCTCCTAGCTATGTGACCTTAGACAGTTAATTGTTCCTGAACCTTAATTTTAATTCAAGTATGACATTATAGTTACCTTTTTTCTTTTAAAAGAAACAGCATCTGATGCATCTCAGGCTAACTTCCAACTGTGTAGTTGAAGATGACATTTCACTTTCCTTTTTTTATTTTTTATTTTTTGAGATGGTTTTTTTTTTTTTTTTTTCTTTTTTTTGGTGTAGCCCTGGCTATTCTGGAACTCACTCTATAGACTAAGCTGGCCTCAAACTCAGAGATCCACCTATCTCTGCCTCCTGAGTGCTGGGGTTACAATCTTCAGCCATCCCTTGCAGTTAAAACAAAACAAACAAACAAACAAAAAAACCAAAACAAACAAAACAAACAAAGGAATCTACATGTAGGTGGAATTCAGCCATAGTCTCCTGCCTTAGGAGTTAGCCCAGTTAGGCAGGCCAATCTCATGGCCAGAGGACTGCCACTCACCTCAGGAAGGCAGGCCTACCTTAATCCATTTCATCTGTGGCAGAATTACCTGAGCACGTACGTGTAAAGTCCGTGACACCTGGTAGGACTTGATGTAATCTCTGTGTGTCATGACTCACATGAGATCATATCTGTGAGGGTGCTCTGCAGGCCTGGGAAAGGTCAGGCTGACCACAGACCTCATCACTCCCTCAGCCTCTGCCAGCTAGACATGTCAGTAACCAGCTAGACACCAGTGCCATAGACAGCAGGATGTATTGTGTCACAGGAAGTGTGGGGTGTGTTTCAAGGCCCCTCAGGCCTGCCCATCACACCTCAGAACCACATGGTGACTTGAGATACATTATCCCACATCCTGTGTTATCACGCCCATTGCTCCCTCAGTGATGGAGAACGTACAGGGCTGAGAAAGTAGCTTTCTCCACAGTGGAGACAGAAGCAACCCACCTTTACCCAGGGTCAGAGGGCGACAGAGAATCATGAGATTAAGTGCATAATTAAGGTCCCTTCCCCAAAAGCCATTATCTCCCAGGTGAGGGTACCCACTGCATTTTCAGGATTGGAGTCCTGCTGTGAAAGAACCCTCAAGCCCCAGGGATGAGCAGGAAGACTCTCTGGGCACAGCTTCTAAAGGGGATCCTGCAGGCGGAATGCCTGGAGTCCTGAGCCCTAGAAGAGCGGGCATTTGTTTGGTGGGCTAACCCATCACTTCTGACTGCTCCTAACATGAGGAGGTCACAGGGACATCCAACTGCATCTGTAAGACAGCTTCCCAGCCTGCTTTGTGGGATCCTCTGCCCAGCTGCAGCTGATGGAATGAAGAGGTAATCTACAGTCTTTAATTATTATTTTACCACCAGAAAAGACAGTGCCACACTGGCACTTAGCAGCTATTCTGTGGCCAAGGACATTTCTTCTCTTTCTGCATCCTTGGTCCCATTTACCTTGCTCTGCCAGGAAGGAAATGATTGGCCATGCACACCCCACCCCCACCATTGCCTGTCCCTTGCTCGGTGCTCCATGGCTCTCCTGTCCGCAGCAGTTTTTACATACCCAGCCTCGAGTGGCCACCTCCCTGGCAAGTTCACCAGGACCACCAGCCTTATCCCAGGACTGGGAAACATGGAGTTATCAGGAAGCAGCACTGAGCTCTGGCTGCAAGGCTGTGGGCCATCTGGAAGCTACACTATCAGCCAGCCTCCGAGGGCTGCCTCCGCGGGCTGCCTCAGCTGGAGCTTGGGAATGTGTTTCTCTGGCTCAGGTTCAAGCTCTGGGCATGAGTAACAGAGGAAGTGCCCAGAAAGCCCGGGCATTTGGACAACCCAACAATGGCCAGGCCCTTATGGCCATTATGCCCAGGTCAGAGCTCAAGAATACCAGAAGGGTTTTTGGCTCTCCATTTCTGAAGCTTCCTTAGGGTCTCTGTGTGACTAAAAAAAAAAAAAAAAAAAAAAAAACATGGATTCCCAGATGACACTCCTCTCCCCAACTCAAGTGGCAAGTGTGAGAAATAAACTGATGTAAGCCACTGATAATTGTGTTTGTTACCACAGCACATTTTCACCTATCCTGACTGACACACCTTTATACAGGAAATTAGGTATCTTAAAAAAAAAGTTGTATCGTTCATTCTATGTATGTATGTATGTATGTATGTATGTATGTATGTATGTGTCTGTGTGGTAGGTGCATAGGAAAGCAGGGTCTACAGACAACAGAGGCATCAGATCGCCTTGAACATGAGCCCTCTCTAACTGCTGAGCCATCTGTTCAGCTCGGAGCAGTCTTTTATCATTTGGTTGTGGACACTTCCCAGAAGAGTAAGTGAGGCTGACCTGTCTCACCGTCTTTCCAAGATGACCAAAAACCGAATCAGGACAGGAATGAAGGGTTCTGAAGATAGATGTTCTGTCTACTTCCACAGAGGAAAGTAATAGGTTGAGTAGCAGAGTGTTCCATGCTCCCCCTGCTCCTGGTCTACTAGGATGTTCTGGGACCCTCATCTCATGTAGTAAAATGAAGCCCGGATGTGGGGGTTGGTGCAGTGCAGGGCGGTCAGAGGCTGCTCAGTGAAGAGAGGGTGGTGACAGCCCCTCCAACGGCAAGGAGAGGGCTGGGATACAGGTCTCCTTGGATCAGAATGACCCGTTTTAGGTAGCACGGGGCCAAAGATGTTCCACTCGCAGTGTGCGGAGATGACCACAAAGGGCAGTGTGCTGTATCTGTCAGCCTATCTGTAGTCTCCCCTTCCCCAGCCTGAAACCTGCTTGCTCAGGGGTGGAGCTTCCTGCTCATTCGTTCTGCCACGCCCACTGCTGGAACCTGCGGAGCCACACACGTGCACCTTTCTACTGGACCAGAGATTATTCGGCGGGAATCGGGTCCCCTCCCCCTTCCTTCATAACTAGTGTCGCAACAATAAAATTTGAGCCTTGATCAGAGTAACTGTCTTGGCTACATTCCTTTCTCTCGCCACCTAGCCCCTCTTCTCTTCCAGGTTTCCAAAATGCCTTTCCAGGCTAGAACCCAGGTTGTGGTCTGATGGCCGGACACAACAATTGGCGAACCAACTCGGGACTGAGAAACGGCAAAGGATTTTTGGAAGAGACGCTGCTGGTTCGGAGCTCCATAAAATAAAGGATAAAGGAAATTCATACTGGAGAAGGTATGGGCTAAGCTGAGACAGCGTTAAACCCGAGCGCTGGTTCACTTAGGTTCAGCAGTGAGGAGCTGGGTAATAGGCGGTAGGCCGTAGCTCTCTGAAGCTACATGAGGCGTGAGAAAAGAAAGGGTTTATTAAAAGGAATAGGCAGATTGCCCCAGTTAATAAAAAATGCATCATAAGGGAGGAAAATGTCCCAAAAAGCAGAGAGAAATATCTCTCTGGGCCTTATAGCAGGAGTACTCTGTTCCCTTTTGTGTCTTGTCTAATGTCCGGTGCACCAATCTGTTCTCGTGTTCAATTCATGTATGTTCGTGTCCAGTCTGTATGAATGAATGTTCTATGTTTTATGTTGGATAATAAAGATGGTATAAAAAACTTTATCTGCAAAGCCGAGAGCTGCCACGTGTTTCAGCCAGGAATCAGACACATGGCGGGAGGGCCCCTGCTGGAAAAACTGTTCGTTTTAGGAAATAAGGGCGAGTGCACAGCCTCTAAGTTTCGGAGTAAAAAAGCTAATAAATGGTTTATGATTAATGTGTTTGACAATGGTAAAGTGTTTTTTATTCTATGATTGTAGCTACAAAAATTATTATTCTCTGATTGGTCTAAATGTAACTGCTTCATTTGGTTCTTTTTTATTGGTAATGTGCTCTGAGTGTTTTCACAATCAGCTCATAAGTTGTTGGTTAAGATTAATAATTGTTACATTGCTACAGATGGTTAGTGTTAAATTTGATAACTCAAGTTTAGAGTCCTTCCGACACATGGCATAAAGCGGGCCAAGAGGCTGGGTCTCTAAAGATATTTCTAGTTTAGGTAATAATTAATGTGGTTCGTATCCTAAATAGTAAAATTTAAGATAAGATTTAAAGCAACGTCTTTTTATTAAAGCACTAAAGCTTGCTTTAATAGGTATTCATAGGTATTAATTGACATCCAAACTTTGTAATATGATAGTAATGCTTCTAATATTGATTTTAAAGATAATAAATTGTTTTAAACTTGGGTTTTACTTTCCCAGGGTTGTAGGTATTATCCTAACCTTGCACAAAAAACTTAAAAATTATGGTTAAAACTGCCATTGTTCCATTGACTGCAAGCTTGCAGTTTGATTTCAAATTTAAGATCTTTAATTCACCTGTATACTGTAATTAAGATAATTACAAGAGTAATCATCTTATGAGAGCGCTCATACAGCTCACTTCATACAAAACTGTGACAGAGTTATCTAGTTATGTTTGTCTTTATAAATAGATTAGACAAACAGTTTGGTTATAGTTGCTGCCTGGCAGGAAACTGCAGTACGGGCAATTTTTTCACAACACTAAAGTTGTAAAGAACGTTTTAACTGTAAGTCATCTTAAGAAAGAGTATCAAAATTTAGAGGCGTAGACAGTTATATTGTTCCTCTAAAATCGGTCCTTATTACAGGAGGGCCAAGATGCTCAGATTAAAAAGTATTTTACGTTTGAGTCAATACATGGCTCTGGGCAGCCCCAGAGCGGCTTGTGGCCTTTCTTTTGTTTTGCAAACAGTGCCTGAGAAAGTTTTTTCCCTGTGTTCAAGAGAACTTCTTTTTAACAGTGTTACAGATCTATTCAGAAGTTTAAAATAATGCTTTAATTCAAAGAGTTTTGCTTCTAGTGAACTGTAACCACTAGAAAATTCTGCCTCTAGGTATGGCTAATGTAACTTTACATTATGTAAGAAAAAATTTTATTGTTTCTGCTTCTATACAAGAAGCCAAGAGTTTTAATCTTTCAGTGTATATTGTTTCCTAAGTGAAAAGTATTTTATTAACTAATGCTTCTTAAAGTTTACCTTAAATCCTTGCCCTCACCCAAAAGATTCAGAGACAATATCCTTTTATTACTTAGGGTTTTAGTTTACTACAAAAGTTTCTACAAAAAATAAAGCTTTTATAATTGTTGTTAATTGGTAATTAAAAATTGGTTGTGCCCAAAACAATTCTTTGGCCAAAAAGAAAAACATTATTGTAAAGTCATTTTTCTCATCCTCCCAGCTGATCGTTGGCCCACGTGGGCCCAACTAAGCTTCTGTGGGGCGGAGTCTTAAGACACAGTTTCCCCTGTTCCAGCACAAATAATCTAGTTGTGTGCTGTAGATATGTTTTAAAATGCTGAACAATCAAACCTTAATTTGTATATTAATAGTCAATGCCATATCTCTGAGCTCGCAATTGCTTAAATTGTTCATCCCTCAGATACTATTAATTCTCAAATTTACAATTGCTTATGCATATTTCTAGTTAATAAATAAATAAATTATGCACATGTGACTCTTAATAACTTTGCAAGCCTTCTAGTTACAACTGCTCCTTAAGAAAATTGATTGAAAGTGCAATTAGTCACTGCCCCTTTACAGCCAAGTATTTAAAATATTTGGTCAACTAGTTATTAATTCAAAAGTTTAGGTATTGTAAATTGTATCCCCGTGCATACTATTTAGTGCATTCCCATGCACACTATTTAAGTCTTACCTTTATTTTCAAAATCTAATATTTTAATGTCAAAGAGTTTAATAAATGCTTTATAGTATCTTAAAGGGATCTACTTATTGGCTTATAGATTGATCCTAAAACAGCTACCTTATTAGAAAAGGGAAAAACAGGTTTTCTCCACAGAACGCTGCAGAAGCATATTAGTAAATTCGTGTGACGAGCTGGTAGGTAAGTTGACTCATGTCCTGATTGAATTGACTAAAAAACTAAATTAAATTCATGTTTTAGATCCATCCTTACTTGTCATTTTTCCAGTTTAGACTAGCTTCTAGCCTTTTAACTTTATGGCAATAGTACATCAGAGACTGTATATTCAGACTTAGTAAAATTAGTCATTTAATAGAGTCATAATGATTTTTCTCTTTTCTTCAGTGTGACCAGCCATTCTAACTCAATCTCAGACTGGTCTAATATTCAGTCCAATGTTAGAGATTCCTATATTCTAAATTACCTAGCAAAGTTAATTCAGAGCACATCCCCCACTTCCCCTAGATCCCTAACCTCAGAAGGATTGCTGGCCTTACAGCTAGTAGAAAAAGCTATTAAAGAGCAATTGGTCACTTAATACATTGGTAAAATAGAAGGACCCCCTGACTAACAAATGGAAGGGTCCAGATCCAGTTCTAATTTGGGGTAGGGACTCAGTTTGTGTTTTTTCACGAGATGAAAATAGAGCTCGGTGGGCTGCCAGAGAAATTAATTCGTCAGATGAACACAGATTCTAAATCTTCTAAAGTATCACCTTGAGGACTAAAATTCCTCTTTTGCTTAAAAGTCGGCTTGAGGACTCAGGCTCCAAAAAAAGCTACTCTCTGAGCCAGCTCCCAAAAGGAGGCCAGAGACTAGCCTCAGCTTTACAATTTGCATTTGAATAAAGTACCTGGACTGCCCCAAAAGAAGTTCTGCTTTCCTACTTTCTCACTGTCGAGATTTTGTCTTTCAAGCAGGTAAATCAACATTCTCGAGGCGGACCAGCGGATGTGCATCCCCGCCCTCCTAGAGCACACAGGTGGCTGCTGTTATCTCCTTTCCAAGGACATTTCCAGCACGTGGCTTTCAGTCTGAGTTAAAAATTAGGTTTACCAAGAGGGCTAGAAAAGTAGATATTTCTATATTAATAAAGATTGGTTTTTATTTTGATAGACAGGCTTAGTCCCTTAGCTGACCTCTGCCTTTTCACCCTTGCTGTTACTGCAAGGTGTCCTTAGGCTGTGGAAAAAACAGGGATGAGGAGGAACGACTTCCAGCTCCTATTTTAGCCACAAGTCGTGGTGTTACTAATGACATAATTCTTGCCTAGGTCTTGCTAAATCTGAGGTTGATAATTCTCCTTTAGGAGCTGCACAGCACTCAGAACTGTGCATACTGGTTTGTGATCGTACAAATTCAGTATGGGCATCGCTTGGTGCAGAGAGCACTGCAGGGGAAGGTCCAGCTTGACCATTTCTGAGTTTCCTGTGAGATAAACCCGGTTTAAAAGAGGTTGGTATCAAATTTTGGCTAAGAATCAAAAATATTTTTCGGCTCTGCCTCCCCCTCCCCAAAAGATACCGAGAGCCACAGGTGTGGGTCTTAACAGTACCCACGGGAGGAATCGGGTCAATGTCCACCCAAGCCAAGGTTAAAAGCCCACTCATCTACAGATGAGAAAATCATTTGATCACCTCAGTTAAGCATTGCCTTATTTAACTTAATTAATAGGGGGGAGAGAGATTGGAGACCGTACTGTCTTCACTGCCTCCCACCCCAAAATAAAAAAGCCAATTGGCCTTGTACTACAGAGCCGGTCGAACGCCTTCTCCCTGTTTCCCACCTATCATCCAAAAATGCGGAGGAATATCAACTTAGTGTTATTCTTATTATAGTGTATTTCACATTTGTTCAGTCAAACTTAGCCAGAGTTCCAACGCCCTACTTAAAATTCAACTAGAAAGTTACCTACCAAGTACTAATTAGCATTATAAAGTTAGAGCCTACAGCTCCAGGCTTTTCAGTTAGTTGTTTACTAAGATAAGAAAGGACAGTCTTAGCCAGATACAGTTTACCATAAGAAAAGTTAAGGAATCCCATGAAAGCAAGTTTTTTCTTTAGCCCTAGATTCCAGGCAGAACTATTGAGCATAGATAATTTTTCCCCCCTCAGGCCAGCTTTTTCTTTTTTTAAATTTTGTTAATAAAAGGGAGGAAATGTAGTCTCCCCTCCCCCAGCCTGAAACCTGCTTGCTCAGGGGTGGAGCTTCCTGCTCATTCGTTCTGCCACGCCCACTGCTGGAACCTGCGGAGCCACACACGTGCACCTTTCTACTGGACCAGAGATTATTCGGTGGGAATCGGGTCCCCTCCCCCTTCCTTCATAACTAGTGTCGCAACAATAAAATTTGAGCCTTGATCTTGGCTACATTCCTTTCTCTCGCCACCTAGCCCCTCTTCTCTTCCAGGTTTCCAAAATGCCTTTCCAGGCTAGAACCCAGGTTGTGGTCTGCTGGCCGGACACAACACCTATCAGTCAGGTTTGGGCCATTGATAGCATCCTGTCACTGTTGAGTCCCTGGGCTGATAATGATCTGTGGAGGACACTGTGCCTACATTGTGGCTGGGGATGCTGGTACACAGCTAGCCTTAGGTTACCGAAGGTTCTAGACTGCAGTGGGGGAACACAGGAGCTCTCCTCCACCCTTGGTCAATTAATGTCCACTGTGTGTCCTGGGTAGAAAGGCTCCTCTTTCTACTTTCTGTTCCCTAATAATGAAGCAGGGATCTAACACTCATCTGGGAGGTTCTTAGATGGAGGAATGCATGGGAATGAAGGAGCATTGTTCCTATGTCATGGCATCTTTTCCTGGACTGAGAACCTGTGGGTCCCTAATAGATGGGGAGGGAACCCGGCAACATGGACCAAGTGTAAGAGGACATTGTTTCTTAGCCCAGGCTAATAACACTGAATTTATGATCCTCCAACCCCTACCTCCCTATATAGGGGTGTACATCCCCACTTCCAGATTTTATCTAGTACTGAAGATCAAACCCAGGGTTTTGCTCATGCTAAGCTAGCATTCTCTAGTAACTGAGGTACATTCTCAGCCCAAATGGTTACCTCTCTTCCCCTGCCCAACCCCTTCTTCTCCTCACTGATGTCTTACAACCCTAGTCTTCACAGCAACTGATGTTTGCTTCTCCAGCTGATGATAGCCACCCATGTCAAATCCAGCCCCAACATCATTCTGTCCTACACAAGGAGGATGTGTCAGAGAGTAGAAGGTATGGAGAAAGGCTGGTGCTCCAGAGTCCTAATTCACTGTCTTCTTTAGCGCCATACACAGGCTGGTCTGCCTCACAACTGGGAGGGAAGCAGATAGCAGATGCCAGCCAGCAAGTCAACAGGCCAGCAGCCCTTCTCCTAAACCCTGCCCATCCACGCAACCTCAGCCACAGCCCATCTTACCTTCATCAGGTCTCGATGGTGCTCCAACACACTGCAGGTTGTCTGCCAGGTGTCCTGATAGCACTCCCATGGGTCCACCCTGCCGGGACAAGAGAGGCTGTTCTCAGTTTCCATTCATGCGCTCTCTCTACATGGCTTCCTCCCAAGGCTCAGGGAACTTAGCAAGTCTGGTCATGCTGTGTGCTTAGAGCTCAAAGCAGGTTACACCAGGCTGTGGAATATGGTCCTGAACCTCAGTTTCTCTTTCTGTAAACTGAGAGGAATCTTGCATAGGCAGGTAACAAAGACAGTGGTATGAGTCTCCCTGAGTTTATCCCGAGCTCAGCACTCTTTCTAGTGGGAGGGCTTGGGGAATTTTATATCCAGAGTGCTTCGAAGGATGTCTTGAAACTTGTTCTTATGTAGAAGAAGGAAATCTTCAGGCTCTTACAGGACTGTGATGAGGATTAAGTGAGCCAGGGGCTTGTCAAGCAAGGACTGAGGCTTGCTTCATCAGGCTGCAAGCCCTGGAGAAGAGCCTCATCAGTGGTGTAGTGCCTTGGGGCTGGAAGTAAGGCTAGACTGGAGGGTTCAGACCGGCAGGACAGCTAACTCCTCTGGAACAGGAAGCTGGGAAGTGAGCAGGGATGCTGCCCTAGACGGATGCCTCACATGGCCTCAATTGCCAACTTAATGAGCTGCTAAATTGAGATATTTCAGAAGCACTCTTAGCAGCTGAGCATCCCTGTCCACCCCCTGTCATGAACAGGCACCTCAAGGTTTCCTGAGTTGAGATCTTACTAAGTAAAAATGAAGGGCTCTGTTTGTCCTCGCCTGGTACCTCCTGCCCTGCCCCTGTGCACACAAGTATGGGAGGTGAGCAAGCCCCTCCCACCTGGCCTGGCCAATCAGGTGCCCCGGGTAAGGGCTCTCCCACAGACTCCCTTGTCATCTCAGTTCTGTCCTTCCAAGTGAGGCAGGCACTCAGTAAGCAGTCACTGGATCGACAAAGGAATTATTCGAGAATTTTCTAAGAACGTCAAAGCAGGAACAGCTTTCTGGCCAGCATTTTCCCCCTCTGGATTCATTTCCCGCAGGAAATTAAACATTCATTTACAGCACTAAGAGGTGTAATTTCTAAACCTGACTTGATCACAGATAGGCTGTCCTCCAGCATTTAATCTGTGTCTT
Source organism: Mus musculus (assembly GCF_000001635.26). Classification (NCBI taxonomy): domain Eukaryota; kingdom Metazoa; phylum Chordata; class Mammalia; order Rodentia; family Muridae; genus Mus; species Mus musculus. The sequence continues at coordinate 153,075,817 of NC_000067.6, read as the reverse complement.
TTTTTTTTTAAAGATTTATTTTTAATTATCTGTATGAGATCCTCAGGAACTGTGTGAGTTACAGGCAGTAGTAAGCTGCCCGAGGAGGGTGCTGGGAACTGAACTCATGACCTCTGGAAGAACAGCAAATGCTCTTAACCTCTGAGCCATCTTTCCAGTCCTCAACCCCAAAGAAAGTCCCTCAAGGGTCAGACTTCTTGTACAAATCACTGTGCAGGCCCCCACAGACCACTGCTTAGTTATTACTGTGGCTTTTGTTCACTGCCTTCAGTTCTGCCTGCCCATCCTTCCTGGGTTAACTGCATCCCTCATGCACCCTGAGGTCCATGCCCCTCTCCTCATGGAAACTTCTAGGTGCTGCTTATTTCTCCAGCATAGGAAATTAAAGAGCAAATGATGTGCCATTATTTTTTTAAACACCATCTTCTCATGCAAATTATAACGGTAGGAACTTGGGGGACATAATTAGCATAATTAGTGGAAGCTTGCTTTAATTACACTGCTGGCTCAGAGCATGAGAAGTGCTGCCATCTTAATGATACTCTGAGTTTAAGGGGGGAGGGCAGGGCAGAAAATCAAGAAGACGGCTTCAGGTCCCTGTTGGTAGGGATGCCCTAGAGAGCCCCACTCATAGGCCCCACACCTTGTCCAGGGGTCAGTGTGGACCCCGGAGGGCCTCTGAGTTCAGAAATGGATGGTAATCAAGGCCACCCACTTTCTCTGAGAAGAAGTGAGTTATGGGTGAGAGTCAATGGAATTTGGTGGGGATGTGAATGAGAGCCATTTGGGATTTGCAGACCAGGCTCCTTCCCCAGTGATGTTTTGGGAAACTCTAAGAGCCACACCAGGAGTCAAAGACAGAAACTCCCTAAGCTAACTCTTTAATTTTGTGAGCCTGATTGTTTGGTTCAAAAATAAACAAAATTATCAGTTGGGCCACCAGTGAAGATCCACCTAACTAGGGCCAGTACAGGGCTAATATCTCTCCTACTTCCTCACCCTTGTGGGTCCCAAATTTCTTTTCCATCCCAGTGAAGCCAGGGTCACCTGCCTCTGTCACCATCATCCCAGCCCTACCTGATCCAGTCGGAATTCTGGACAGCCAGCTGACACATGATGAGACGGTGCCGACTTGACACAAGGCCCTGGGAAGCAACAAAGTCATGGGTAGGAGATATCCTTAGTCTTCCAAGGTGCCCAGAGACACCAGCCCAAACCACCCCGTTACGAAGTGCGGGGCTATGTCTGATGGTGAGAGCAAAGAAGGAATGTGACCCCTGACTTGTCCCTCTGCCACATACACAGACACTGGGTGATGCTGTGTGTGTACATGTGTGTGCTTATGTGTGTGTGTGCACGCACGCACATGCATGCATGTGTGTATGTGCATATATGAGTGTGTGTGCGTGCGTGCGTGCGTGCGTGTGTGTGTGTGTGTGTGTGTGTGTGTGTGTGTGAAGAATACATGGTATATCCTATTGCAACAGAGTCCAAACCAGTCAATGCCCACTCAGCTACTCTGCATAGGTTTGACCTAGGGTAAGCTCAGTTAGCCTGGTTTGGTGAATACAGTAACCATGGGAGAAACAGGAATGACTGGAAGAGTTCCCACGTGAGAGGCATTTTTTCCAAAATAAAAATCTTGGGAAGTATTCGTCCAATGCAGCTTAGCCCCTAAACTGCTGCCAATCTGGAGCCCAGCACAGTTGCGGGGAGCAGGCTTACTCCTCTTTGTGAGAGCAGCTGGCTGGCTGTGGTGGGCAGTTGGCCCTCCGGCTGTAGCCAGATACCCAGGTCGAACAGTGGTCCTGGGAGGAAAACCAATGTTGCTAAATAGCATTACCAGGAATTTCCTCAGAGAGGACAGTAGGGTGGTTTCATCCAGGGGAGCTATCTGGTGAGGAAGAAGAGAAGGCAGAGGAAGGAGCCCACCTGTTTTCCGTAGGAGTCATGGACCGGAGAGACAATCCCGCCAATCACAATAAATCTTCCAGTCTTGTGCAGATAATCCCTGGCTCTCTCTAATTAAGAGAAAAAACCGAAAATTACAAGAGGGGAAAGACGCGGCTTAGAGGTGATAACTGAAATCAGTCTGTTCGGCACTGAGCCCGCTAAGGTTTGGTGCTTGCTATTTAAATAGGAGGTGCCAACTTCAAAGCAAATACTGGCGACTCAAAGGTTAGGGAGGTGGACCTTAGCCCCAGAAATAAAAGGATTTAGAACTCAAGGAGCTTAACCCGGTGGCGGTGGCAAGGAGTCTGTATTGGAAGAACTACATAGCTGCAGGGGTTTAAGACAGTCACCTCATTAAGAGGTGTTCAAGCTTCGGGTTGGAATTTGCTCCTGTTGTCTCTTGTAGAAATTCCAGTGAGAAGCTGTCCCCGAACAGAAAAGGTAAGCCTCCTTAGAATATGAAAGATGTGCTGATTGCCACCCCTAATTACCGCAAGGGAGAAACAGGAAAACAAATTGCAAGGGCCTTGTACATAATCACGGTGAATTAACAGTCAGCCTGGCAGCCAGCAGCATTACCGTTGCTTGAGAAAAAAGCCAAACAAAAGCTTCCAAATTGACCAGGCAAGGCCAGGTTCACCCTCATGAGAAAAACCAATGAATCAGAAGAGCTTTAAAAGTCTAGTCCTGTTTTATTCCCAAGGGAGTCCATTGAACAAACTCGAGCGGGTTGTTTATTTTCAATTATTTTATTTTCCTGCATGTGTGTATGTATTCTTGTGGAGGCCGAAATTGATTTCCTCAATTGCTTTCTGCCTTACTTTTACAAAACTATTTACTTTACAATCGTGTGCATGCACATTCACACACGCATGAGTGCATACATGTCTGTGTGCGTGCACATGCACAGGTATATACGCCCATGTGTGTGCAGATGTCTGAGAAAGTCAAGACGAGGCCATCAGATCCCTTGGGGCTGGAGTGCTCGTGAGCCACATACAGATGTTGGGGAGTGAATGCAGGTGTCTCTGGAAGCACACAGTACAAGATCTCTCCTGAACCTGGAGGTCATCGACTGTCCAAACTAGCCCCGCCAGTGAACCCCTACCCTCATCCTTCTGCCTCTGCCCCACGAAGCATAGCTGCCATTTGGGTGCTGGGACCTTTGCGAGCGTAACAGACCGCCCCTGCCTTTGTAAGTGAGCGCCAAGGATTAAAGTCCCGACCCCCAGCCTGAGGCAAACACCAACTGAGACATGTTGGCACCCTGAGGTGGGAACTTGGTGGTGGGAAAATCCCGGAGTGAAAAAACAGCTGGGCAGCAAGACTGGTTGTAGAGTTTACAATCAGGTTTTCATGACCTCGGCGGCTCTCTGTGTGTTTAAAAATTATCCCCACCACCGTTGTTTCTTTCAGCCCTTCAATGTAAAGGCTTTTTGTGAAAACGAATTCACTACTTTTAATACCATTTTAGATTTTTTTCGGAGTAAATGGAAATATTTTGCCTATAATTCAATAAACTTAGCTCGGCTCCTTTTCCTTCTCCCCACACAGGTTCCCCGATGACGACCTTGCGCTTGAACAGTGCGTTTGCTCCCCTTGATTAGCTGTTGTGCTTGGTCGTTAAGATTCATCTTGTGCTATAGAATTCTATAGGTTTTGATAAGTATGGGACACACATTTATCATGAAGCAGCACAGAGTGTCTCACTGCCTTAAGTCTATAGTTATCAGAACCGGGACTAGGAAATGGGGATAAAGTGGAGCCTGAGACACAGAGACTCCGGAGACTCCCATGGACTCCGGAGACCAGCATCGGAGTGCAAATCTAACTTTTAGTGTTCGGTACAAAAACTTACATACAATTTTTTAGCGAGTAAGAGTGAGGTTACATAGTCGAGGGCCAAAGGGAGGTGTGGGGATAACAAACACCCTACGCCCTGTTAGATCTAAATTTACTCTGTAAAGGACTCTGTAGGGGAGAGAGTGGATCGCCCAGGAGGGATTTCCGTGAAGACAGGAAGCGGCCACAGCCCTAGGCTCTGGTTCCTCGTTCGGTCTCACCGAGCCACTTTAGATCTGGCTGTGTACAGCTGGAGTCCAGCTGGAGAACAGCTGGAGCGGGATGCCTCGCGCAGGCGCAGGCGCAGGGGCAGGCGCAGGAGCAGGAGGCGTGGTGCTTACCTTCCCATCCCACTTTTTCCTCCACTAGGTCACGCCCACATCCCCCATATATATATAGTGCCACACCTATTCATCCGTCCTCACCCTGACCTCTGCCAGCCATGCTGCTTTATTCTATTTCTTGAAATTGGCTACTGCGAGGTAGTCAGAGTGATACATCGTCCAGTCTCTTCAGGTCCTTCCATTTAGCGCTATGCATTTAAGTACTTCATGTCTTACTGTGCTGGCTGGTTTTATGTCAACTTGACACAAGCTAAGGACATCTGAAAGGAGGGATGCCCCATTAAGAAGATGTCTCCATAAGATCAGGCAGTAAGCAAGTCTGTAGGATCTAGGAGGTCCCAGTCCATTGTAGGCGGTGCCATCGCTGGACTAGTAGTCTTGGGTTGTATAAGAAAGCAGGCTGAGCAAGCCATGAGGAGCAGGCCAGTAAGCAGCATCCTACCATGGCCGCTGCATCAGCTCCTGTCTCAGGGTTCCATCCTTGTTTGAGTTCCTGTTCTGACTTCCTTTGGTGATGAACAGCAATCTGGTCATGGTGTCTCCTCACTGCTATAGAAACCCAAATGAAGACACTTACCATGGTTACATAGTTTATTTCTCTTCATCAACCTGATTCTCAGTTTGCCTCTCCATCTACCCGCTGAGATACATTGTCATTTGAGATACATTGTCATTACTCCCTGGTGCTTATAGACAAAGCAGAAGCAACATTCCTGTAGGTGTCTGCACAGTATGCTTTCAGCTCTTTTAGGTAAACATGTAGGAACCAGATCATGGGGTCATATGGTGAGAATATATTTAGTGCTGGAAGCAGCTGTCATTGTCTTTCGAGCTGGCTGGACCATTTTGCAGCATCGCCACCACCAGTAGTCAATGAGAATGACCGCTGCTCCACATTCCTGCTAACTTTGGATACTATTGGGTTTGTACATTTAGTCATTTCTAATGGGTACATCACTATGGCATTTCTTTACTTGAGGTTGATTTTACCTTCTAGGAAATGATTTATTTTTATTTCATGTGCATTAGTGTTTTGCCTGTATGTGTATATGTGTGAGGGTGTTGGATCCCAAGGAACTGAAGTTAAAGACAATGGTGAGCTGCCATGTGGGTGCTGGGAATTGAACCCAGGTATTCTGGAAGGACAGCCAGTGCTTTCCTAATTGCTCTGATGAAAACTTTGCCATGGCTAAAACTAACCTATAAAAGAAGGAGCTTGTTTTGGCTTATAATTTCAGAAGGCTACAGCCCACAATGGGAGAGATGGCACGGCAGTGGGTATGCATAGTAACAAGGACAGGAAGCTTAGAGCTCACATCTCAAACCCACACAGGAATCAGAGCGTGAACTGGAAGTGGGGCAAAACTATAAACTCTCAATGCCAGTCACCAGTGACATGCTTTCTCCCGCAGGGTTCCATGTTCTACAGGTTCCTTAGCCTCCCCAAACAGTGCTACTGAACAGGTGGTCATGTACCCGACCCTATTGGGAACATTGCTCATTTAAAGTACTACAGTGTGTGTGTGTGTGTGTGTGTGTGTGTGTGCATATATATGTGTGTGTATGTATATGTGTATGTATGTATGTGTGTGTATGTGTGTGTTCTTATTCATATGTCTGTGCATGTGTAGATGTGCACATGAGTGCAGGTGTCCCCAAAAGAGGGCATCAGATGCCCTGAATCTGGAGTTACAGGTATTTGAGAGTG